>NW_017307547.1:265650-272215 GCF_000935625.1 Nanorana parkeri | reverse complement strand
GATAGTGTGCAGGTCGTATGGAATTTTCATCGCCTTACAGTCATCGCACAACGAAAGTCCTGCAATGGTTGTAAGGTGTATGGCCAGCTAAAGAGATGAAGACAAAAGGTTCACTGCTTTAATTTTCATCCACCATACACTGAGATATCAGCGGTGTGTGTGAACGAAATGTAAAAAGTACACAACAGGAAGTAAGAAGTGAGTGAAAATCCCCTTTTAGACAGTTGTCACCAGAACAGGTGTCCCCCAATGGAAGCTTTCCCCTCACCTCTTGTCCCCAATAGAAGGACAGTTGTCACCAGAACAGGTGTCCACATTGGAAGCCTTCCACTCACCTATTGTCCACATTGGAAGCCTTCCCCTCACCTATTGTCCCCATTGGAAGCCTTCCCCTCACCTATTGTCCCCATTGGAAGCCTTCCCCTCACCTATTGTCCCCATTGGAAGCCTTCCCCTCACCTATTGTCCCCATTGGAAGCCTTCCCCTCACCTCTTGTCCCCATTGGAAGCCTTCCCCTCACCTCTTGTCCCCATTGGAAGCCTTCCCCTCACCTCTTGTCCCCAATAGGACAGTTGTCACCAGAACTGGTGTCCACCATTAGAAGCCTTCCCCTCACCTCTTGTTGCAGTGACCACACAAACATATACATGTTCCCATGACTGTCAGTCCAGCTGACAATGATCACTGGGACCAATAGTGAGGGTGAATCTCCCCAGCGGGACAGATGATCATAGATCCTACGGAGAAAACTACTGTCTGCCTTCATTTTATATCTAGAATAATAATAATAATAATATCACTGTATGACACTATATAAATCAATAATAATAATAATAATACCATTGTATGACACTATATAAATCCGGAATAATAATAATAATAATATCACTGTGTGACACTATATAAATATGGCATAATAATAATAATAATATAATTGTATATTGGGAGGGTAATAGACACGGACTTAGACATTATAACATTACAGGAGGACCTGGATAAAATAGGGGAGTGGGCATTAATGTGGCAGATGAGGTTTAATGTCGATAAATGCAAAGTGATGCACTTTGGAATTAAAAATAAACAAATGGGTTATACAATTATGGGTATGCCGCTAGGGAAGTCAGAAATGGAGAAGGATTTGGGGGTCATTGTAGACCACAAACTGAAAGGTAGTTTGCAGTGCCAGGCTGCTGTAAACAAAGCTAGCAGGGTCTTGTCCTGTATTAAAAAGGGGATGTATTGCAGGGACAAGTCTATAATTTTGCCACTTTATAGATCATTGGTTCGACCTCATCTGGAGTACGCGGTCCAGTTCTGGTCACCAGTACTAAGAAAAGATGTCCTTGAGTTGGAAAAAGTCCAGCGGAGGGCAACCAAACTAATTAGGGGTATGGAGGACCAGAGCTACGAGACAAGGCTACTAAATTTAAACATGTTCACATTGGAGGTGAGGAGATTAAGGGGGGATATGATCTCCATGTACAAAATGTTCAATGGTGGCAGCAACATTAGCGATAAACTGTTTAAAATTAACTCCATTACAAAAACTAGAGGCCACCACCTAAAATTGGTGGAAAAAAAATTCCAGCACAAGGGGCGAAGGGGGTTCTTCACAGTAAGATCAGTTAGGGTCTGGAACTCACTGCCACAGGCGGCGATCTCAGCAAATAATGTGGAATTGTTCAAGAAACTTTTGGACGATTTCTTAAGGGACCGTAATATACAGGGGTACAGGTACTCCTAGAATGAGATCCTAATAGGTTGGACTTGATGGACTAATGTCTTTATTCAACCTCAAATACTATGTAACTATGTAACTATGTATACAATTTAGCCAAATAAACAAATAGACTTATCCCTGAGCAGATTAAAAACTATAGCAAGACCCCATCCAATGAAATACAGATATACATACATTACTCAATAAGATAAAACAATATATATACACACACAGTGATGCAAGGGTGTAAAACGTCTAGAAAAGCACAAAACTCATGAAAATAGTATTAGCGATATGGTATGACCTGAGTAATGAGAGATGCTGCACATCACATGGACATCACGCGCTGTGAAGAAATAATAAGCATATCAAACATTAAATCCCCATACACAGGGAACACAACAAGCACAAGGGACCATCGCTGATATGTGAATGGACATCCATTGAGGAGGTGATTGATATACATCCGTACACACATCAGTTGTCATGAAGGATCAATGGCTGAATGTTCCATATCTGCCCAAAGACTAGGTGCCATTGATACAGGTAATGAGTGCAGGACAGAGGAGCCTCTTAAAGAAGAAGGTACAGGTCTGTGAGAGCCAGAACTCTTGCTTGTTTGTAGGTGACCAAATACTTATTTTCCACCATAATTTGCAAATAAATTTGTTCCAAATCAGCCGATGTGATTTGTCTGGATTTGTTTTCTCATTTTGTCTCTCATAGTTGAGGTCTACCTATGATGCCAATTACAGGTCTCTCTCATCTTTTTAAGTGGGAGAACTTGCACAATTGGTGGCTGACTAAATACTTTTTTGCCCCACTGTACATACATACATATATCCTAATCCATAAACGTGGATTTTACATATTTGATCTACCAGTAGCTCTCAGAGCTGATGCTGGTAGATCAGGAAGGGGGGGATGGCGGCCCCTTTATTCCATGTTGGTATATTTATTTAGCTGTGCACACATGATTACCTATTAGCCTGAGTCTGCTGAGCCGAGCTCCCCGACACCTTTCTGGTGGATACTGGGGGTTGTAGTGCTATGTATTACATCAAAGAATATTAGTTTACACAGCCTGTTGCAAAATAAAGCAAAGTGAGCAAGGAGAGCCAGCCAGGGGAGAGAGCGCGAGGAAAGACAGCCAGGAGAGAGAGCAAGGAAAGCCAGCCAAGAAAGCAAAGAGATCAGGAAAGACAGCCAGGAGAGAGAGAGAAGAGAGACAGCCAGGAGAGCGAGGAAAGACAGCCAGGAGAGAGAGAGAGCCAGGAAAGACAGCCAGGAGAGTGAGGAGAGACAGCCAGGAGAGTGAGGAGAGACAGCCAGGAGAGAGAGAGAGAGCGAGGGAGGCTTTTTTTTTCGTCGGTAGATCTCATGTAGCTCATCATTTGAAAAGTAGATCTAAACATTAAAAAAATTGTGGGCACCCCTGTCCTAAATTGTTAACTTCTCCGGCCTTCTCCAAACTCTTCACCTTTCTGTGAATAACCCTGTAAGTGTCCACATCTGGTAGACTTTGCAGGCACTGTACGGACAGGGTGCAGTACCTCGGACTCTCCTGCAGGTGGCACTGTTGCCGTTTTCATTTTTCTATTTATTTATTTTTGTTCATTTTCATATGAATTTAAAACGATAAACAATTACATGTATGTTACAGACACGCAAGGCACGCCAACGGCACCTACGTCCTCCCATGACCCGAGAACGCAACATGTTTACAAAACACATCACCCCTGCGGTATAAAAACCTATGACATAAAGAGATTGGGTTTAAAATACAGAAACAAAAAACGTGATTCCAAGACACCCGGGGACTTTGAAGTGACCAAAAATGTATAATAATTGAAACCCCAAAATGAAAATGTCTACAAGCGCTCCCGTGTTCCATGTGACACATCTATCCAGCACTATCACAGGGATTGGTTTGCTCATAGTGGAGACCCCGGGGTTGTACATCTCTAAGCCGGATGACTTATATGCGAGTGGCCAATGCTGAAGTACTGCAATCACAGCTGGGATTCGGAAGCCTCTTCAGCCCCTGTGACCCCCCTATGTGGGATAAGCCCTGCCCAGGTTTGCTTGGATGTCTTCATTCCTTTCAATGGGAGTCACCCTCATGCTGCTGCAAAAATATCAAAAGTACAGGCAGTCCCTGGGTGACATACAAGATGGGGACTGCAGGTTTGTTCTTAAGTTGAATTTGTATGTAAGTTGGAACAGGTACATTCATTTGTAACTCCAGCCAAAAAATGTTTTTGTTTGTTTTGGATAGCATAGGGAAGGGTTAACCCCCCGGTAACGTTTGTGTTGCTGTGTGTGTCTCCCTGTTCAGAAGATCTCACCTCACTTCCTGTCCCGGTGACAATTGGATTTTGAAAAAAATTGGGTTGTCGTGGAAACAAGGATTGGTGATGAAGCTTTCAGTGGAGACGCCTTTTTCCCCCATGATCACTCTTACAGGAGTGAATTTCCCTTCCTAGGGGGTAGATTTCCTCTCACTTCCTGTTGTCTCAAGGACAGGAAGTGACATTAAATCTTTCTAACGAGGATACAGACAGCAGTACTGTCACAGTGGTACCCGGAGCTACACACTGCTGTCATACTATCTGCATGGAGTTTGCATGTTCTGTGCGGGTTTCCTCCGGGTACTCCGGTTTCCTCCCACACTGCAAAGACACGCTGGCAGGTTAATTGGCTCCGGTCTAAGTTGGCCCTCTATGTATGCATGTGAGATAGGGACCTCAGACTGTAAGCTCCTTGGGGGCGGGGACTGATGTGAATGTGCAACTATGTAAAGTGCTGTGTAAATTGTCGGCGCTCTATAAATACCTGGAATAAATAGATTGATGTTCTACATCATATTTGCTGTATGTAAAGCCAGGAAGAGAAGTGTCATCTATTGCAGCTTCCAGTCCTTACATGAGGCGGCTGCATTTGTTTTCCTTTATTTTTTTACCCGTTTATCCTGCCACTTCCTGTTCTAGGGATGACAACACTCACCGGCCGTACTGTATCTACAAAAGGAGCAGTGTTGTCACTCCATGACATGAAGATGAAGGTGTTCTGTAATCCACAGCTGCGGCCGGAACAATGTAACTGACCGCCGGCAGCACAGGCAGAGAGCACAGGAAGTGCTCAGCTCACAGGATCTCTGGCAGGATCCACAGAACAGTAACAAAGCGCGTTCAGTGGTGGATTTAGCAGACCGAATAAAAGAAGTTCACATACACTTCAATCGTCTGGGTTTGGATATGTGTGTTATGATCAATGTCCTGTCCCCAGATGTTACTTGGAGCCTCTTTTACCCCAATATGGCTGATAATAGAGAACGGCGGCCACACAGGAAAGACACATGAAGGTCACATGATCCCGTTTCCTGTGTAGATATATGAGATCTTTGCGGGATCGTTCTGGAATCTCCCGGATATGGAGATCATTGATACATTGTATAAGCTGCTTCTAGTCCGATATTTCATATTGTAACGTTATACATTTCTTGTACCTGTTACAATGTTGATCTGTAAGTGGGAGGAGCCAGGTTTTATTTTAATCTTGATCGCTGAGTGATGTCATTCTTCATGTGGGCGGAGCCTGCATGCCGCGCACATATCAATGAATGGCTTTGTGGCTGTAGCTCTCAGGCGCAGTTGAGAGGGGGCGCAGCTAGGGCTAGCCTGGCTGCAACCCCTCACCCCTGTTGCCATGGCAAGCCCAGGGCGCCATGGCAACAGGGGCACCAGCCAGCCAACACAGCCGCGGCTCGGCAGCGAGAAGAGGAGCAGGACAGGCTCCCGCTTCTCCTCGGATCCCCGCTGCTCTCCCCCCGCCTGGAGGCGGGGTACATGACATCACATGTCTGGCGGCGTTGGGTGACATGACACGTCGGCTGAGGGGCACAATTTTCTTTCTTGCCTCGGGTGCAAAAGGAGCGAGCTACGGCTCTGGTGGGAGGGGCTTGTTTCAGCGCCGTCATCTCCTGTAAAAAATAAAATAAAGTCTCCCCCCCTCCCCTTCTGTGATGTCCTTTTAATGTGATTTCCACCCAGAACGCCTCTGGATTCAATTAGGTTCCATTAAAAACAATCTCTCCCTGAGTTAGGAGCGCCGGGCCGGGAGATGCGCGCTCTTCAGACGCCGCTGTTTTTATCTATTAATTGACTTTGGTACAAGAACTCCGAACAAAACAATTACCTCCCAAGATTTGCACAGCCGCCGTTCCCCGATCACGGCCAGAAAAAGTGCCGAAAATCCATCAAATATGGATTTTATGTTTACCATTTGTATAACATTCGCAGCCGTCCGGGAACGCGGCCAACTAAGCGCCGCCGGGGACTCTGGCGGCGGGATTATGGAGGAGACATTAAGGGGCCGATAAAAATATGCTCCGGGTAAAATAATCACAGGATTGCGGATGCTGGAAATGCACCCCCCGAAAACGCCAACGGGGGTCACCGGAAAACCAGCAAACAGAATAAAAAGATATCGCGCGCAAAGAAGACACGAAGGAGGAATTTATCAGAACCGGAGCCGCTGCGAACAGCGACCAATCAGCTTCTCTCTTCAGTCTGCTCAGATAAGCTTGAAAGATGGAAGATAGAACCTGATTGGTTGCCGTGGGCAATGGCTCTAGATTCTGTCTGCTCCAGTCACAGCACCTTGTGCCTTGCGAACAGCGACCAATCAGCTTCTCTCTTCAGTCTGCTCAGATAAGCTTGAAAGATGGAAGATAGAACCTGATTGGTTGCCGTGGGCAATGGCTCTAGATTCTGTCTGCTCCAGTCACAGCACCTTGTGCCAAAAGCTTGTGAAGCTAAAACAAAAATTATATACAAATAAGA
>NW_017307547.1:265189-265628 GCF_000935625.1 Nanorana parkeri | reverse complement strand
ACCTCAGTTCTCTCCATTGCAGTTAAGCAATACAGCTTGGTCACCTCCTTGCCTCAAGGCAGTGATTGGTGTCGGTGAAGCCCTGATCCGCTCCGCTCGTCCCTCTCCTCTCCGCTCCTCCCTCTCCTCTCTGCTCGTCCCTTCTCTCTCCGCTCGTCCCTTTCCTCTCCGCTCGTCCCTTTCCTCCCCGCTCCTCCCTTTGCTCTCCGCTCCTCCCTTTCCTCTCCGCTTGTCCCTTTCCTCTCCGCTCCTCCCTTTGCTCTCTGCTCGTCCCTTTCCTCTCCGCTCGTCCCTTTCCTCTCCCTTTCCTCCCCCCTCGTCCCTTTGCTCTCCGCTCCTCCCTTTGCTCTCCGCTCCTCCCTTTGCTCTCCGCTCGTCCCTTTGCTCTCCACTCGTCCCTTTCCTCTCCGCTCGTCCCTTTCCTCTCCCTTTCCTCTCC
>NW_017307547.1:263562-263975 GCF_000935625.1 Nanorana parkeri | reverse complement strand
CAGATCTGAGACATCCACAGTCCTGACAGACAGCAGAGGCAGGTTGGTGACCTCAGTTCTCTCCATTGCAGTTAAGCAATACAGCTTGGTCACCTCCTTGCCTCAAGGCAGTGATTGGTGTCGGTGAAGCCCTGATCCGCTCCGCTCGTCCCTCTCCTCTCCGCTCCTCCCTCTCCTCTCTGCTCGTCCCTTCTCTCTCCGCTCGTCCCTTTCCTCTCCGCTCGTCCCTTTCCTCCCCGCTCCTCCCTTTGCTCTCCGCTCCTCCCTTTCCTCTCCGCTTGTCCCTTTCCTCTCCGCTCCTCCCTTTGCTCTCTGCTCGTCCCTTTCCTCTCCGCTCGTCCCTTTCCTCTCCCTTTCCTCTCCGCTCGTCCCTTTGCTCTCCGCTCCTCCCTTTGCTCTCCGCTCCTCCCTTT
>NW_017307547.1:262119-262413 GCF_000935625.1 Nanorana parkeri | reverse complement strand
TGGGGTGTCCTAGGTTCCTCTGGCGGCTCTGTACTCCCCCACAGACGCAGCGATAATCGCACGCTGCCGCAATCCCACGGGGAGATAAAGACGGGAATTGTGATCAGGATCTCCGCCGTCATCTCCCGTCCTCCTCCGACAATAGGGAACAAGATAGAGGATCAGCAGACGACGCCGGGTCCATACTAATGATATTGTACAGACGATGCCGGGACAGAGAAGGTTCTCCCATCACACACATGAGGCAACCGTCACCCGGGACCATCGCATGGGGAGAGCGTGTGATGTCCCTGG
>NW_017307547.1:260784-262096 GCF_000935625.1 Nanorana parkeri | reverse complement strand
CCACTCTACACACGGGGGGGGGGGTATAGGATCCTACCACCGGATTCACCCCGAGATTACTCTCTATGGATCCATTGCTACATACAGGACCATAGAGTGTAGAGGTGTTTACTGGCCAACGACCACACAATGCCACACACCCGTCCCATCAACTACTACTCTATACAACTCTATCCGGTGACCAGACACACTACAAAATACCGCTGTGTCTGGCCAGTCTGAAGATCAGCAGAACCAATCTTAGTGGTCAGATAGTGGATGGCCATAGGTTGGATTATTGGTGCCCATCGGTCAGAGAGTGGATGTCTATAGAGGTTGGATGGTGGATTCCCATGAGCCATAATAATGGACGTCTATAGGTTGGATGGTGGATACCCATGAGTCAGAAAGTGGATGCCTATAGGCTGGATGGTGGATTCCCATGAGTCAGAGAGTGGATGTCTATAGGTTGGATGGTGGATTCCCATGAGTCAGAGAGTGGATGTCTATAGGTTGGATGGTGGATTCCCATGAGTCAGAGAGTGGATGTCTATAGGTTGGATGGTGGATTGCCATGAGTCAGAGAGTGGATGTCTATAGGTTGGATGGTGGATTGCCATGAGTCAGAGAGTGAACGCCTAAAGGATGGATGGTGAATCTCAATCAGTCAGAGAGTGGATGCCTATAGGATGGATGGTGAATCTCAATCAGTCAGAGAGTGGATGCCTATAGGATGGATGGTGGGTGTAGTTTTACATAAATCTATCATCATAGATATACAGGGCTGCTGCTGCTTCTGGAGAAGCTAGTTCCCATGCTGATCCAGCAGCTTCAGTACTTTCAGAGTCAGGGACCTGCAACCAGCATGCAGTTCAAGAATTGTGATTTCACTGCTTGCATTAAAATCATCCCTGGTCATGAATGTCCTTGTGCAGACACTTCCCGGTATAGGGTGACAACACTCTGTCCCTGCCCGCTGATTGTTCTCCTGTGTTGTCACATGGGCTTCTGACTCAGACTACAACGTACAGTATATACGCAGACATGGTCCACTGTTGTCACTTGCAGGAAGCTGAGAAATGCCATGCAGCCATCCCTGGAGTGCATGTAGACAGGAAGTGGGTACAACGAGGCTACAGGAGATGATGACCCGTGTCCATTATACAAAACACGCAAAGCAAACATGATGCCATTCCGGTTTCACAAAAAGCTCATAGTGTCAGCTGGCGAGAAGGAATGTAAACTGCGTTTTCCAGCTGCTGCTGGCTGGCAGTGGATGCAGGGAGTAACTGCGGCAGATTGTGTCGTTAGCGTCCTGCGACACACACCAAAT
>NW_017307547.1:257182-260771 GCF_000935625.1 Nanorana parkeri | reverse complement strand
GGTAGTTAATCAGGCCGCGCGGTGATTGATGGCGCGTCAGCGGCAAGCTTTAATCAGCCAGGCCGCGCTCCAATTTTCAGCCATTACAGCGGGCTCATCTATGCGATCGCATCGGGGGTCCCGGGGGCTCGTTTGTCACGTTCAATAAACGCGGACGTTTTACAACAGCCGGCTCCGGCCGCGGCGTCTCATCCACCTCCCCGAGTAATCAGCGGTTCCAAATCGGCGGCAGAAAACGTCGCCGGATGACGCGCCGACCGACCGAGTGTGGACCGAGCGGGCTCACCGCAGCACCACCAGGGTACAGATCGGAAGGAAAGTGCCGGGGTCTAGGGGGAAAACCAGTCATTGGATGGCATTACAGCAACTGTACCCCAAAAAATGTAAGTGGGCCATTCACAGTGCCCCCGTGCTAAGGACAGTGGGCGGAGCTTGAACCAGGGAACACACTGGTTACAGGTCACAGGAATGTTCAGAAAATGAGCCTATTGGTAGCTGGAGAGGGTTTGATGATTGCTCTGTGTGCCTGGAATGTGACGGCGGCGAATGTGCAAATCCAGCAAACTGAAGGGGGCACAGTGAACTGCTCTTAGACCCCCGTTCACATTGAGCGATTTATCGCGCGGTAATTCCCGCGATATCGCTGCTATTTACCGCGCGATATCGCTCTTCAATGCTTCTCAATGGGGCAAAGGGTCCTGCTGTCGCGGGTCGTGTGTCGCTACAGCAGGACCCTTTTTGGAGCGGATTTAGCCGCGATTCAAGCTTGCTCAATGCGAGCATTTGCGCGATTATCGCGCAAAATGCAAATCGCGCGTTTACCGCTCAATGTGAACGGGCTCTTTAGTGTAATTTCTCTTCCGCAGAATGTTCTGTAAATATTATAGGCAGTGATGAATCAGGAAATACCACATTATGGCCACTAGGTGGAGCTGAGGAGCACAGATAATACAGCCAGCAAGAGATACAATGTAACAATTCTAGAGACTGGAGAGGGATCAGCAGGGAACCGGTGTAGCGGCAATTGTTACATTTATATACCCCTGGTGAGACCCCGAACAGCCCATCTGAGGCCCCGCACAACCCTCCTGAGACCCCACAAACCCACTTGAGGCCCCGCACAGCCCTCCTGAGACCCCACAAACCCACTTGAGGCCCCGCACAGCCTTTCTGAGACCCCACAAACCCACTAGACGCCCCGCACAGCCCTCCTGAGACCCCACAAACCCACTTGAGGCCCGCACAGCCCTCCTGAGACCCCACAAACCCACTTGAGGCCCCGCACAGCCCTCCTGAGACCCCACAAACCCACTTGAGGCCCGCACAGCCCTCCTGAGACCCCACAAACCCACTTGACGCCCCGCACAGCCCTCCTGAGACCCTGGAGACATCAGGCCGCCACCCCGGAGCAACACAGAGTAGGTAGCTTGATATTATTCTGCATTGCTGTATAATGTATGGCTGAGATTTGTAGTCCCTCTACAGCTTCAAGTTAAGGGATTTGCCGTCTTAAGCTGGCCATACACAGCTCCAATTCTGGTTGATTGCTGCTACAATCTTAGCGGTGGACGACCCAGTGGGCACCGCGTCCAAAATAATTTTGCTATAAATACACTTTAAATAAGTATTACATGTTTCATACATAGAAATAACGATTGCACACGTGTGATATCTACACGTATGATACGTAGAAATAACGATTGCACGCATGTGTGATATCTACACGTATGATACATAGAAATAACGATTGCACGCATGTGTGAGATATGTACACGAATGAGACATAGAAATAACGATTGCACGCATGTGTGAGATATCTACACGTATGATACATAGAAATAACGATTGCACGCATGTGTGAGATATGTACACGTATGATACATAGAAATAAGGATCGCACACATGTGTAATATCTACACGTATGATACATAGAAATAAGGATCGCACACATGTGTAATATCTACACGTATGGTACATTGAAATAACGAATGCACGCATGTGTGATATGTACATGTATGATACATAGAAATAACGATTGCATGCATGTGTGATATGTACACGTATGATACATAGAAATAACAATTGCACGCATGTGTGAGATATATACACGTATGATACATATAAATAACGATTGAACGCATGTGTGATATCTACACGTATGATACATAGAAATAACAATTGCACGCATGTGTAGAATATATATATACGTATGATACATATAAATAACGATTGCACGCATGTGTGATATCTACACGTATGATACATAGAAATAACGATTGCACGCATGTGTGAGATATCTACACGTATGATACATAGAAACAACGATTGCACATGCGTGATATCTGCACGTATGATACATAGAAATAACGATTGCACGCATGTGTGATATCTACCCGTATGATACATAGAAATAACGATTGCACACATGTGTGATATGTACACGTATGATACATAGAAATAAGGATCGCACACATGTGTGATATGTACACGTAGTGAGAAAACACTAATTAGAGAACATGTCGTGATATCTGTACGTATGATACATAGAAATAACGATTGCACATGTGTGAGATATGTACACGTATGATACATAGAAATAAGGATCGCACACATGTGTGATATGTACACGTTGTGAGAAAACACTAATTAGAGAACATGTGACACCAATAATACACTTTGTACAGCTCGGGGAAGTGACTCCATTGTATGGTAACACATCATCCGGAGGATATAACCGGCACTCATTGATATTCCGATGTTCCGGAATAAAGGGATGCATCGCATGTTATCAAAGGATTTCACACAATTAATTCATCCCCCACGAATGACAGGCCGCCGCTCGGCAGGCGCACCCCTCCCTCACACTGCAAGCACGTGATATTATTTGCTGCCAGCACGGGGCGCCCCTGTTAACAGGGCTCCATTGTGACAAGTTACAATCTCTATATTGTATCTCTGCGCAGTGATTGATCGGAACCTGATTATTATTAGCGACACGTTTCATAGAATGGAACAAAGACGATCTCAATGTTGTCCAATCTTCACCCGGTGTCACCATCAGCGGACGATCTGCAGCAGTAAAAGGGGAATGGGGGGGGCGGCGGAAGCAAAGAGTCATGTGACCTTTCATCAACTGCCATCTTATTCTCACAACAAGGAGTCATGTGACCTATCATCAACTGCCATTTTATTCTCACAGCAAGGAGTCATGTGACCTTTCATCAACTGCCATCTTATTATCACAGCAAGGAGTCATGTGACCTATCATCAACTGCCATCTTATTCTCACAGCAAGGAGTCATGTGACCTATCATCAACTGCCATCTTATTCTCACAGCAAGGAGTCATGTGACCTATCATCAACTGCCATCTTATTCTCACAGCGAGGACCTGTAACATAAAATCTGTGCGGCAGTCCCTGATTATAAGTCTGTGCGCACTTCCAGGTCTCCCTCGCTGCAAAGACCAACAAAAGTGATCCTGCCATTGCCGTCCACTTCCTGCGGCCTGGGAATTAGCGCCGTGAGACGTCCGTATTAGACTAATCCAATCTCGCCCGGGCGCTCCAGGTTTATAGGGAGAATTTCCT
>NW_017307547.1:253688-257065 GCF_000935625.1 Nanorana parkeri | reverse complement strand
CGACGAAGCGGAACGCTTAATGCAGCCGCCGCCGCCGCCGCCGCTCCACGACAGGACACCGGCTCCGATAAAACATTTCCAATTAAAATAAAAAGAAAGAAAGATTGCGGGAGCGGTGAGAGACGGGCGCCCAGCTGGTGATAAAAGCCCCGCGCAGCCGCCGCGTGAAATATTTCATTATCATCTACTTGTAATACACTCCGCTACACTTTATACGCCGATAATAGATGCCGCCGATCGTTTTTACGAGCGCTCCTCTCCGCGTACATCTCATTCGATAAATCGCCTCCGCCGCCCGAACCTGACAAGAGCGCCGCAGAGAAACCGCTGACGTAGAAGTTGGGTTTACAGCCAAGGGCGTTTGTTTTGTGGGCGGGGCGAGGACGTGCGTTGTCCAATAATAAGGGGATTTGTCCAAAGAAAGGGACTTCTCCTTTAAATGCCTGTACAAAGCCGTCACTGGAAGTAGGCGATGGCGTGCCGCCATGGTCACCGGTCCTATGCTCTCCATTCTGTAATGGCCGTCCGTCCGGATGGAACTCCCTTTTAATATTTAGATGTGACCCCCAATCACCAGGACAGGGTGCCATCTGGTGACCCTGCCATGGAGGTCCATGTTCAGACACTTCCTGTTATAGGGTGACGACGCTCTGTCCTTGTTCAGACACTTCCTGTGATAGGGTGACAATGCTCTGTCCTTGCTCAGACACTTCCTGTTATAGGGTGACGACGCTCTGTCCTTGTTCAGACACTTCCTGTGATAGGGTGACAATGCTCTGTCCTTGCTCAGACACTTCCTGTTATAGGGTGACGACGCTCTGTCCTTGTTCAGACACTTCCTGTGATAGGGTGACAATGCTCTGTCCTTGCTCAGACACTTCCTGTTATAGGGTGACGACGCTCTGTCCTTGTTCAGACACTTCCTGTGATAGGGTGACAATGCTCTGTCCTTGCTCAGACACTTCCTGTTATAGGGTGACGACGCTCTGTCCTTGTTCAGACACTTCCTGTGATAGGGTGACAATGCTCTGTCCTTGCTCAGACACTTCCTGTTATAGGGTGACGACGCTCTGTCCTTGTTCAGACACTTCCTGTGATAGGGTGACAATGCTCTGTCCTTGCTCAGACACTTCCTGTTATAGGGTGACGACGCTCTGTCCTTGTTCAGACACTTCCTGTGATAGGGTGACAATGCTCTGTCCTTGCTCAGACACTTCCTGTTATAGATTGACAACGCTCTGTCCTTGTCTCCCAGCTGTGCTCCTGTGTTGTCACCCTGCCACATGCACCCCGTGATGGAGACCACAAGTGAGCACATGTTGCCCGGCCATGGCCTGCGGGTGTCAAGGTCAGGAAGCTGGTCTAGAGCAATGATGTGCAGCCATCGCTGGAGCGCCTGTAGACAGGAAGTGGCCGCAGAGAGGCTGCAGGAGATCAGCGATAAAGTAATATGGCTCCTGTGCAGCTTTGGGACACGGGGAGGGGTCAGACATGACAGGTACCTCCCTCCATATACATTATACAGAGGGAACTTTCCGCTGTGTAAAATGTCACCATTGATCGCTTATTGACGGACTAATAAAGGCTCGCCCTATGTACGGCATCAGCACAGACCGCAACCACATGACATTTCAGGAGGTAAAGCCGGGCCTTGTGATCCTAAAGAGAACCTGTCAGCTCTGCCATCTTTCCAAACAAAAGCCTCCTCTGCGCACACCTCTGATTCCGCTCCCCCACCAACCTGCCATCAGCCCGACTCTCAGGGGGGTCTAGTGATAAACAATCTGCAGGGCCCTTCCTCCGTCGTTGAAATGTCTGTGAACCTTCTTTCTGGGTGAAAAATGTAAAAAAAAAAAAGTTATTGTTTCCAGTTCGGAATGTATTTTCGTGTAATACTACATTATAGCCACTAGGTGGCGGTGAGGAGCACAGGAAACGAATACCGCTTTCCCCGTGTGTCCTCTGCACGGTTCCTGTGTTATCTCAAGGAGTGCAATTAGCCCTCCTAGTTCTATCTTATACTACAGAATGACTAGTGTCTATGTTGTAGAGATGGAAGCATCGCAGGCTTTGAGTAGCTCAACGAAGGCAACTGGGCAGGGCTGACACTGCTCAGACCAGACAAATGCTGTGTGTTGTCTGCCCATAAAGAGGAAGTAAGAAACTGAGAGAGATCTACAGGGATTGTTCTGTACTTGTTTGGTCTTCATAGGGATACAACAAGGGCAATATTGCACTTCTCTTTACACTGTAAAGAGACCCTGTCACTGAACCAATCCTCCCATTGGATTACGAGTGCATCCCTCGTGTAGACATCTAAAAGCCCTGAGACTGCTATTGGGTGCCGCCATCTTGGATGTGACGTCAGCTGCCCCAGCTGATTCAGAGCTGTCACTCAAATATATATATATTTACTCATTATTTCAGGTATTCATATAGCGCCAGCAATTGACATAGTGCACATTCACATCAGTTCGCAGCTGGGCGGATCCAGACAGTAATGTCGGGATCCGTCCGCGAGCTGTAGCTCCCTATATACTGAGCTTTGGGTCACCGGTGGACGCTAGTTTGTGTTCTCCCGTGACCCTTAGGAGAACTATGGGGAAAAGCACTGACCTCATAGTTCTCCTTTAAATACAAACATAATAATATGGAACAGCAAAAAAAAAAAGCCCCTTCATGCCAAGTTTCCCGTTCCAGCCTGCACAACGCGGTGACAAATAAAGCGCGATTCGCCTTTTCTGAGCGTCTGAAAGCTTGCAGTTCTATCTCCTTATTGAAAGTCATAAATATTAATGCCTCCACTCCTTCATTACAGAGCAACGCCGCCAACTGCGCTGACCGAGCACGCAAATACGCTGAGAAGCTGAAAAAAAAAATGATTAGTATTATTAATGTAAATAAACGGCGGTCTCGGTTCCAGCGCGCGGGCAGAAGCCGTCCCCCCTCATCACATCTACATATCAAACAGACAGCAGAGCGGCTTTCTTACAAATACGCCGGATTCTCCGTCTCTCTCGGCGAGGTTTAAGGTGAGCGCCGGGCCCCCATTTACATATTTCCATTAAGCGGGAGGTCTCCGCCACTTCTGAAACATCTTCCACCACCAGCCGCATTCCCATTTCCTTTAATGTCACCTATTTTAAGACATGCTGCCGACGGACGCAGTGCGGGGAAAAGAAACGAGAAAAGCGAAAATGGATGCAAGTTAAAATTATCGAGAAAAAAAAATCACCAGAAGTTTCCGGGGTTTCCAAAATGGTGGCAGGCTTTGTGACGCAGAGGGCGGGTGTATGGGGGGCGATCTGGTTCCTTCTCTGGCTTTTGGCTGAGATCAAGTGTAGTATCTGTTCTTATCAGTGGCAGGGGGGGGGGGG
>NW_017307547.1:252522-253582 GCF_000935625.1 Nanorana parkeri | reverse complement strand
CCCCGGGCCCCCTCCAAGGATCCCCCCCCCCCCTCCCTGCTCCGATCCTCCAGCGCTGACTGGCGGAACGGACGGGGGAGGGGGCGGGTACAGCTGGCTCTGCTTCTAGATAAGCAGAGCCAGCTGTCACTCACGCAGCTGGGCGGATCCAGACAGTAATGTCGGGATCCGTCCGTGAGCTGTAGCTCGCGTTATACTGAGCTTTGGGTCACCTCTGGACGCTAGTTTGTGTTCTCCCGTGACCCTTAGGAGAACTATGGGGAAAAGCACTGACCTCATAGTTCTCCTTTAAATACAAACATAATAATATGGAACAGCAAAAAAAAAAAGCCCCTTCATGCCAAGTTTCCCGTTCCAGCCTGCACAACGCGGTGACAAATAAAGCGCGATTCGCCTTTTCTGAGCGTCTGAAAGCTTGCAGTTCTATCTCCTTATTGAAAGTCATAAATATTAATGCCTCCACTCCTTCATTACAGAGCAACGCCGCCAACTGCGCTGACCGAGCACGCAAATACGCTGAGAAGCTGAAAAAAAAAATGATTAGTATTATTAATGTAAATAAACGGCGGTCTCGGTTCCAGCGCGCGGGCAGAAGCCGTCCCCCCTCATCACATCTACATATCAAACAGACAGCAGAGCGGCTTTCTTACAAATACGCCGGATTCTCCGTCTCTCTCGGCGAGGTTTAAGGTGAGCGCCGGGCCCCCATTTACATATTTCCATTAAGCGGGAGGTCTCCGCCACTTCTGAAACATCTTCCACCACCAGCCGCATTCCCATTTCCTTTAATGTCACCTATTTTAAGACATGCTGCCGACGGACGCAGTGCGGGGAAAAGAAACGAGAAAAGCGAAAATGGATGCAAGTTAAAATTATCGAGAAAAAAAAATCACCAGAAGTTTCCGGGGTTTCCAAAATGGTGGCAGGCTTTGTGACGCAGAGGGCGGGTGTATGGGGGGCGATCTGGTTCCTTCTCTGGCTTTTGGCTGAGATCAAGTGTAGAATCTGTTCTTATTAGTGGCAGGGGGGGGGGGGGTTTTGGGTGGTTGGGTTGGTTTCC
>NW_017307547.1:247319-252473 GCF_000935625.1 Nanorana parkeri | reverse complement strand
TGTAGAAGATTTTTTTTTTGTTGGGGGGGGGGCGTGGCTTTTTGCTAGTATGGTTGGATTCCGAGTACCCTGCCTGGTGACGGGGGTTCCTAAAAGACTCGGCAATGGGGAGGAAATCAAAGCATGCGCCCACTCACGTATAGAGTGGGGGTCGGGAGTATGCCCCCCCCGCGCCGGGTCCTGGCAGGGCCCAGTACCTCTTGATTTGAGCGGGGCTGCACTGGTCTGGCCATGGGCTGGGAAGGCACTAAGCCCGTGGTGTTAGCGCCCCCTGGATTGGCGACCCAGGGGTGCTGTAGTAGCACTGTGGGTGCGGGACCCCACTGTGTGAACGAACACATTGGCACGAAACCTTATGCTTTTTGCCGCACAACACCTCTTGGGCTAGGGCCCTTTGGCTGAGGCCAGGGGTCATTTTTTAATTACCCGGCGGCAAGGCCTAGCCATTGTATCCACATTGGCACTAACTACCTGGTTTGGTCATGGGATGGGGAGGCAGGGAGCCCATGGTGTCAAGCACCCCCCAGGGGTGGCACTACTGGGGGGTGCTTGAATAACACTATGATAGGTTTGGAACCCCACTTTGTGAAAGGCACTCAGGCCACTGCACTTCTTGGGCTAGGCCGTTTGGCTAAGACCAGGGGTCATTTGTATGCCGGGCCGTAGGACCTAGCCATTGGCACTTACTTATTTTTCTTCCCTTGTCCGTGCAATTTGTGTATTTTTCACTCAACAGGATGGAGGGTGCGGGTTTTCGGGCCTGCCCTGATGTCTAGAGGGAGGATGTGGGCCATTAGGTTCCTTACTCCCCTGAACTGGTGGTCACCCTTCTTGGGAGCCCCCAACCTAGTAGTTGGAGATCAGCTTTGGTTGACCTAGAAGAATGGGTCCCCATGGCTTCGGCTAGGTGAACACGAATGCTCTGCCCCTGTCAGGAGCCATGCACCCCACGGGGGTGTTAGGGAAGGGTCCTATATCTTCGGGCACACTAGTACACATTTTTGTTCACGATGGTGTTTAGTTTTTGAGCACCCAACGTGCACAAAGCCCTCTTTTATTTGCCCGGTCCTGTTCTCTATGAGTATTTTGGTACCAATCTGGTTTGAGCTGTAGCTGAAGTTGGCTCCTAAGTCCCCATGGGTGGGCTGCCTGCTGTGACCCTCCATTAGATCTCTAGAACACAATAGATATCCAGGGGAATATGTGGCACATACAGTATTTAGACTCCAGCTGCCAGATTAGGGAGAGATCAGTTCAGTTACCACCAAGGTTCCGGCCTGTAGGATCAGAGCTCTAAGAAAGGACGCACTACCATGGACGGCTCTATGGTAGCTATCTGTTGTGTGGACAACTTTTCAGAGTCTTCCAGAAGTTTTATCTCCTTATATTTTGCTCTCGTTATGAACCCTTTCCATTTCCAAATGCACAGAAAATAGTAACAAATGAACGACGAGATGTTACAAAGTAATAAATGAAACATTTCTATCAGCCAGCTGCTTCGCGACGCTCGCCCAGACAGAACGTGGAGACATCTGGCAAATCATTTCCTGCCGGAGCATGGAGTACTATGCCCGCGGGACTTTTCCCAGAGTTTGTGCGCTGTGGTCACATGACTGTCCCATGAGGAGTGCCGGGGTCTGGGTCGAGGGGCTTTTGTTCATTTCAGAATTGCTTTTCTCCCCGTGAATTCTCAATGAAGTTTGTTTAAAAAAAAGTACGCTGCATTGGCCCATTGAGGTCCGGCGACACAGGACCCAACGCTGCTCAGCCAGCACACCGGCTCCTTCCTTTTACCCATAATCCCTTAGGCCTCATGCACACCACTGTGCTGCTATAACCAGTGCGTTACCGGCGAGGCACCTTGATGACTGACATGTGTTGCAGTGCACCACAACGTGCTACAGTCCACTTTTGCATTCCAAAAAGATAATGCTTGCAACTTCAATGGTGCATTATGCAGCCTATTACACATGATTGTGCGTCGTAGTGTGACCCCCCCCGCCTTACTGGAAGCACGTTGCCTTTGCTGCCCATCACATTCATAATGAACAGGTCCAGCTTCTCCCATTATACGTCCCCTGAGCTTCACACACAATTGCGAGAAAAGTATTATTAACGGCCCAAAACATAATTAAGAGAAGAATTGAAAGGTCGGCGAGATAACCTCCCGCTACAAATGTATTCCGCTATCTTAAATTCCCCCAACCGGGTGCCAGGCGGGACGTCTCTGCCACAAAAGCCACCTACCAATCAAACGTGACAAAACGGACAAGAGACCCATCTGCATGAGGGATTCCGGAGCGTCGGTTCATCAGATCCAAGACTGGAGAGCCAGAGAGACAAAATGAGAGAATTCTTCTGTAGAACTTTCCTCCCTCATCGGTGATGTGCGACTTCCACCCCGGTCATTCTATTCACCTCGGTAAATGAAAAGGACGAGAGTCTGTTCCCCGCACTGACATTATACTGACGTCCTCTAGATCATTGACGCCACGCTACGCGAACGATGTCAATCAATCCCGTCTCACATGATTCGCTCAGTAATGCCAATGTGACGGATGTTTTTGTGAAAGCAAAATGAAATGTAAAAAGGACTTATATATATATATATATATACTGTATATATACACACACACACCAGCATTGTTATACAGTATATAAGTGGAGATACTGTACTGCAATCAGTGTGGGACCAGCAGTCAGTGATGCAAACTGAGTGTTAAGAACCAAGGGTACTGGATTTACTGGTGCCAGCTGAACCCTATCCTGCCTATGACTGGGTTTGCCAAGTCTAAGGAATGGATGGTATTCACTAGGACCCCCTCTCAGAGGTTTGGAATGCCCATGCTTTCCCAGTTACTGCCAGACATTGACTAGGAGATGGAAAGAACCTGCAGCAAGCTAGGTAGGCAGCTGAGGCTCTGGGAGCATTGAGATGCTGGGTTTACAAGTCAGCAGAAGCGGGTCACAGCCAAGACCATTCACCCCCTCACGGTGCCCCCCCCCCCATCTATTTCAAATTGCAAAAGGCAATAGGAGGTTCGCTGTTACATCCTCCCACTAAGCAGATAAACAGAACTAAGAGACAACTTTCTCTCTCAGGTTCGCTCCTCAGCTCAGTGGGCTGGGTTTCAATATCCAGTTTGCTATTGGTTATTTCAAATTGAGATAGCCAAAAGCAGTCTAGCTATTGCTCCCGGCTGCTTACATCCACCTGTCGCCTGCAGAAGCTAGCCGGCAGGAGAATGGGGCCGCGCCAGGGGGATTGGGTGTTATGCCACAGGAGAGGGGCTGGGGGGGGGTGCAAGTAGCTGGTCTTGCCTAGGGCGCAAAATAGTCTAGCACCGGCCATGGTGACAGGTGGTAGAACCACATAGGAAAGCTGAGGGTCGTGGAAACACAGATGACTCATGGAGCTCTGGAAAGGTTAGGACCTCAGGGGCAAAGAAGGCTTCAGAAGTGGAATGATGCACACAACACTAGGAAAGGGCTTGGTGCCATATGGAGAAACGTTGCATGAGCATCTGTCCAATGTGTATGCTGGCCCTGTAAGAATTCGGCAACACTCAGGGTAAAACACAGAATTCAGCAGCCCAAGGGTGGGCTCCACTGGAAGGAAGGAAGCAGAGAGTAGAACAGTCACTGCACTGGGCATTGTATACTTACTCCAAGATGGCGTGCCAGATCTGAAGTGATAAGAGGAATTGCTGACCACAAAGAGATGGAGGGTAGGTCATGGTTTTGGAATGGGAAGTCTAACCAGCTGATATAGGAGTAATGGTTGGGGTACAACCTTTGGGCCGTCTAGTGTCTACTGGAAAGACTGGTAGGGAAACTGGGAAAGACTGTGTGCCAGTGCTGAGAAAATCATTCTGTTAACACAGAATCCAATCTGAAGAAGTGAGGAAGGCAATCACAGATGCAGAACAAACAAGAAGGAGTGGGGTTATGCCGGTGAGAATGACGATGTTTATTGTAGAACATCCCTCCGAGGCGGAGCTGCACACCCTTATTATTGATATGTCCCTGTATACACATCCATGTTTAGGTTGAAGTAGGTTGCTGTGTTTTCATTGCCGTTTCACACTCTGTACACGGCTGACGTGCCCAGGGTGGGATCCCAGAGAGCGGGCCAACATCAGCTGGAAGCCGTGCAACTCGCTACTGAACCTCGCCCAACGTCACCCACATAGAAGGGCGGAGACATTGTTTTCATACCAGGATTAGGAAGATAATGGCGGTTTAGCAGCGGTGAGCGGGGCCCGGCTCCCTGCAGTAATTGCAACTTACTAAACAATGGATCCGTTTCAGGAATGCCATGAAGGAGAATCTCCATACAGAGATACAAGAGTTCTCTTTATTTAAAGGGGGTGAAACTCAGAGCGAAACCTCAACATGTAAAATCAGAGCACGGAACAATGAAACAACAATAAAACAGGGATACAGAGATGTCAAATTGTAATTACTTGTCTGCAAACAATGGAACATTATTACCGCAGAGCCAAGCCCAGATTTTACCTGGGAGCCCATCACCCCTTTGACCCTCGATTAACACAACCGTGACAGTAAAACCCAAACATGATAGAAGAGCCATGGAAGGATAGAAGGTCCCTAAGAGATATAAGAAGTCATTAAGTAGACTTGTGCGCCGTCAGAAAATTTGTTTTATCTCGTTTCGGAATATCCGTTATTAGGTAATTCGTGTCCGAAACTCAATTCGTATTCGTACGAAATACGAATTTTCGTTAGTTTCGTCACATCGTAACTTTACGAACATTCGTTATGATGAAGTTAAAAAGCAAAAATACCTTTGTTAAAAGGAGAACTATGGGGTCAGTGTTTTTCCCCCATAGTTCTCCTTAGGGTCACGGGAGGACACAAACTAGCGTCCTCCCGTCACCCTAAGCTCAGTATATAGGGAGCTGCTGCTCGCGGTATACTGAGACGCCGCAGCCGGAGCGGATCCCGACGTAGATGACAGGATCCGCCCAGCTGCGTGAGTGAAAGCTGGCTCTGCCTACCTAGAGGCAGAGCCAGCTGTACCCGCCCCCTCCCCCGTCCGTTCCTCCAGTCAGCGCTGGCAGATCGGAGCGGGGGGAATCCAGCCCCTCCCACTGTCACCGCAGAGAGCCGTGACAGGATCGGGAGGTGGGG
>NW_017307547.1:244110-246660 GCF_000935625.1 Nanorana parkeri | reverse complement strand
AGTCGATGGTAGTTTTTTTTTAAATACGAAATTCCGTTAACGGATTCCGTATCCGAATTTCGTGTTTCGGATAAAAAAAAAAAAAAAAACTACCATCGACTCCAATATATTAACAAAGGGATTTTTGCTTTTTACCTTCATCATAACGAATGTTCGTAACGGAACGAAAATACGTTACCGGAATTTCGTATTTCCTGCCTGTGTATTGTAATGCAACCCTCAGCAGCGGCGGATCCGTATTTCGTATTAACAAAAAATCTTGTCATGTTGTTCAACCTCAGTCACAGGGGTAATATTAGTTCCCGTTTCCACGAAATTTGGATCCGAAATTCGTTAACGGAATTTCGTATATCGGATATAATTTGGAAACTGCCATTCGGATTTCAGATGCTTCCGAATTTACGAATTTCAGGAAATTCGTACGGATTTCGATTCGTGACGAAACGAAATCACACGTGTCTACCATTGAGGGAGATTCAGCCCATCACCCTTACCTGAAATACCATCTCTGAGCCAGCTGACCCTTTAGACCCCGTTCACATGTAGCGACATACCTTTGCAGCGGCCGGGATAGCGCGACTTTCGGGGTGACGTTCCAGCGACGGTAGCGCGACCTTCTCCGTCGGGCTCCATAGAAAAAAAGCAAAATCCGCAGAAAAAAGGGTCCGGTAGAAGCGACTTGCGACCGCGACGCGCGACATGGAGTTAAGACAGCTCCATTGAATAGCATTGGCCGGCGACTTCTCGCGATATCGCGCGGCAAAAATGCGCGAAATCGCGCGATACGTCGCTACATGTGAACGGGGCATAAAACTGGACAAGGGGCTCATAACTTGATGGAGACAGAGCTGGGTGCAGATTTCCTATTCATCTTCTCCACAGGTCCAGTTACAGCAGAAAGGCGTCTCTTGAAACGACGCGTTGGCAGCTATGGGTGACCTACGTGACGCACACGCCATGCGACAGCGCCGTGCACATAAGTCGGGGCTTCAGCTACCCGCGGGAAGTTTTCCTCCGGAGTTTGCCGGTATGATTAGGGCAGATGTCAGTTGCTGCAGCAAAGTGATGATTTCCCCCCGTTCCCTGCGCCTCTGGAGCGGAGCAGGTGTGGAGCAGCCGGCTCGCACAAACACAACGCCATTTTCTATCTCTGACGGGATTAATCTCCAGCTGACGGTGAAGCCCGGGGGCTCCGGGAGCAGACAAGGCCTCCTCGTCCGGGAGAGCGACATATCAATAAAAGTGACGCTCGCCGCCAGTCCTCCGATATTGGAGAGAGACAAGATAATCCTTCCTGCAATGTGATATGAAATGATAAGTACACGGAGATAAAAAAAAAAACATTTCACCTTCATGTGCCGGGCCGGATAAGATGGCCGGGGACACAAAACACGGCCACGACCACCGGCCATCTTGTATCGCCAACTGTCCCTAAATTCCGGGGCCCACCCTGGGACGTACAAATTGTACATTGATCGCCATTAAATGAAAGCGACATCACTTCAGGTTCCATCCGTTCGTATCATTCCGGATGAACGGAATCGTTTACCAAAACTGAATTGTCAGCAAAATTACCGATTTCACCTTTGATGAAATTTTGGTAAAATTAGCCTCACATTTCACCGAGTGGACTTATTAGGTGAAACCGGCTACACGTCAGTGTGGTCAGACAAAGCCATGGCACCACTATGTAACGGCTGAGATGTTGATCATGTGAGTAGGTTGATCGTAAAAAAACACATTGGGTTTGGGTTAGCTTCTTGACAATCCTTTCTATGCTATTCTCTCCAGAGGGACGGCACCCTCTTTGTTCAGGCATCATCCAGGACCACCATCCACTACCTGGGCTGAGCTGCCGCCTCAGAGATGACATGTAAATCCTGGTGCGTGTGGTATTCTTTCCTGCGTTCACAAATGTCTGAAACAGATCAGATATAGCCTCTCGACTTGTTACAATGTTGCGGTCTGATCACTGAGGGAAGGGGAGACTGAGGAAGTGCCTCCTCCTGCTTGCAGCAGACTGGTCACTGGGGGAGGGGAGACTGAGGAAATGCTTCCTCCTGCCTGCCGCAGACTGATCACTGGGGGAGGGGAGACTGAGGAAGTGCCTCCTCCTGCCTGCAGCAGACTGATCACTGGGGGAGGGGAGACTGAGGAAATGCTTCCTCCTGCCTGCCACAGACTGATCACTGGGGGAGACTGAGGAAGTGCTTACTCCTGCCTGCAGCAGACTGATCACGGGGGGGGGGAGGGGAGACTGAGGAAATGCTTCCTCCTGCCTGCAGCAGACCGATGACATCATCTCAGCCTAGGTAAAGCCACTGACTAGAGCTAAAGGACCTTTTTTAAAACAGAACTATGGGGTCAGTGTTTTTCCCCATAGTTCTCCTCAGGGTCACGGGAGGACATATACTAGCGTCCTCCCGTGACCCAAAGCCAAGTATGTCTTGCGGTATACTGAGACCGCCGCAGCCGGAACGGAACCCGACATTACTGTCGAGATTCCCCCAGCTGCGTGAGTGACAGCCGGCTCTGCCTATCTAGAGGCGG
>NW_017307547.1:240325-243753 GCF_000935625.1 Nanorana parkeri | reverse complement strand
CGCCATTAAATGAAAGCGACATCACTTCAGGTTCCATCCGTTCGTATCATTCCGGATGAACGGAATCGTTTACCAAAACTGAATTGTCAGCAAAATTACCGATTTCACCTTTGATGAAATTTTGGTAAAATTAGCCTCACATTTCACCGAGTGGACTTATTAGGTGAAACCGGCTACACGTCAGTGTGGTCAGACAAAGCCATGGCACCACTATGTAACGGCTGAGATGTTGATCATGTGAGTAGGTTGATCGTAAAAAAACACATTGGGTTTGGGTTAGCTTCTTGACAATCCTTTCTATGCTATTCTCTCCAGAGGGACGGCACCCTCTTTGTTCAGGCATCATCCAGGACCACCATCCACTACCTGGGCTGAGCTGCCGCCTCAGAGATGACATGTAAATCCTGGTGCGTGTGGTATTCTTTCCTGCGTTCACAAATGTCTGAAACAGATCAGATATAGCCTCTCGACTTGTTACAATGTTGCGGTCTGATCACTGAGGGAAGGGGAGACTGAGGAAGTGCCTCCTCCTGCTTGCAGCAGACTGTAATGCTTCCGCCTGCCCGCCGCGTACTGATCACTGGGGGAGGGGAGACTGAGGAAGTGCCTCCTCCTGCCTGCAGCAGACTGATCACTGGGGGAGGGGAGACTGAGGAAGTGCCTCCTCCTGCCTGCCACAGACTGATCACTGGGGGAGACTGAGGAAGTGCTTACTCCTGCCTGCAGCAGACTGATCACGGGGGGGGGGAGGGGAGACTGAGGAAATGCTTCCTCCTGCCTGCAGCAGACCGATGACATCATCTCAGCCTAGGTAAAGCCACTGACTAGAGCTAAAGGACCTTTTTTAAAACAGAACTATGGGGTCAGTGTTTTTCCCCATAGTTCTCCTCAGGGTCACGGGAGGACATATACTAGCGTCCTCCCGTGACCCAAAGCCAAGTATGTCTTGCGGTATACTGAGACCGCCGCAGCCGGAACGGAACCCGACATTACTGTCGAGATTCCCCCAGCTGCGTGAGTGACAGCCGGCTCTGCCTATCTAGAGGCGGAGCCAGCTGTGCCAGCCCCCTCCCCGGTCCGTTCCGCCAGTCAGCGCTGGAGGATTGGACAGGGGAGGGGGTGGGGAGCCCGTGAGTGACAGTCACGGCTCTCTGCAAGGACATGATGGAGAAGTGAGCGAGCGACGGTATGCGTCCGCTCACTTCCCGATCGATTGAGCCGACCTGTGACAGTTTCATTGGCCGAGTGATTTTCAGTCACCTCATAGTTCTCCTATAAAGGTGGAGTTTTCCTGAAACATGAGTTGCTGCACATCGCGACACGTCAGGGATTTATTCGCGTGGAATAACGTTACCGACGGATCAACTTTAAACATTCGGATTTCCAAACCTGTCACACAGACGGAGGCCAGCGTGATGTGAGCAAGGTGCCGGAACAAAGGCATCGGGAATCAAAAACGTTCTGGAAGCAAAGCGTAAAATCCAAAGAGCAAAAACCTTATCAGGATCCCTAACGCACCGGCAAAGGATAAAAGAAACAAAACATAATAAAAAGGAAATTAAAAAGCAATTTAATCCTTCGACCTGCGCGCCGGTCCCGCCGCCGGTGTGTTAGCGGCCCCCGCAGTCACTTCTTCTATTGTGCCACCATTAGTGTGAGAGGAAACAGACGCGGTAATAGGATTAAGCGGTACGGCTTTAAGGAGAGATGAATTGTTCTCTGCGGCAGATAAGAGACGGATCACATCTCTAATCTGAGATATCACCGCGCTGATTACACAAGTGCGACAATCATCGCGCCGATGGAGACCGGAGAGCCGAATGAAAAGGAGATTTGCATAATTAAGTTCAGTTTAATAGACTTTGTGGCGCGGAGGTTTTATTAAAAACACAAATATCGGCGGCTTTATGGAAATTCCGTCGCGGGGGAATCAGGGAGAACGGTTCCACCAATCCCATCGTTACCGAGGGGAATCATTTGGAGGATTAAGATGTTTATTACCCTCCCCGGTTCCTGATGGCCCGCCACGTCCGCAGACTTTGATTTTAATTAAAGGAGAACTATGACGGGAGTGCTTTTCACTCACCTCATAGTCCTAGCCGACCTGTGACAATGAGACTGTCACAGGTCGGCTCAGTAGATCGGGAGGTGAGGGAACACATACCGGCGTTCGCTCACCTCTCGATCCTGTCACGGCTCTCTGCCCTGACAGAGGAGGGGCTGGATTCCCCCCTCCACGCTCCGATCCGCCAGCGCTGACTGGCGGAACAGACGGGGGAGGGGGCGGGTACAGCTGGCTCTGCCTCTAGATAGGCAGAGCCAGCTGTCACTCACGCAGCTGGGCGGATCCCTTCATCTAAGTCGGGATCCGCTCCGGCTGCGGCGTCTCAGTATACCGCGAGCTGTAGCTCCCTATATACTGAGCTTAGGGTGACGGGAGGACGCTAGTTTGTGTCCTCCCGTTACCCTAAGGAGAACTATGGGGAAAAACACAGACCCCATAGTTCTCCTTTAAAGAAGCTGGTCTAGAGCAACAATGGGCAGCAAATGATCCATGATGAAGCCCAGGTGGTGAAACGCGTGAGGGCCGTTGGCGTGGTGCGGGAGATGCTTTTGGTGATGCTGTTTATCATGCTTTTGGATTTGGAATTTGCTTGGATATATTCTAATACATTTCGGATTACACTTACCCTGCTTTCTGTGCGGCTGATCTTTTGGAGACTGATTTGGGCGAATGAGCAGCAGATGACAGAGAGTGTGCATGCAGACAGGAAGTCGCTGAAGGAGATCAGCAGCACTGGGATGGAATCTGGACTCAATGGAGGTAAACTGGCAACTGTTTATCACACAGAGACAAGTAACTGTCATCCCATTAGCCAATGACAAAGAACCATCAATGTTACATTGTAGCCAATGACAAAGAACCATCAATGTTACATTGTAGCCAATGGCAAAGAACCATCAATGTTACTTTGTAGCCAATGACAAAGAACCATCAATATTACATTGTAGCCAATGACAAAGAACCATCAATGTTACATTGTAGCCAATGGCAAAGAACCATCAATGTTACATTGTAGCCAATGACAAAGAACCATCAATGTTACATTGTAGCCAATGACAAAGAACCATCAATGTTACATTGTAGCCAATGGCAAAAACCATCAATGTTACATTGTAGCCAATGACAAAAAAACCATCAATGTCACATTGTAGCCAATGACAAAAACCATCAATGTTACATTGTAGCCAATGGCAAAAACCATCAATGTTACATTGTAGCCAATGACAAAAAAACCATCAATGTCACATTGTAGCCAATGACAAAAACCATCAATGTTACATTGTAGCCAATGGCAAAAACCATCAATGTTACATTGTAGCCAATGACAAAAACCATCAATGTTACATTGTAGCCAATGGCAAAA
>NW_017307547.1:239480-239874 GCF_000935625.1 Nanorana parkeri | reverse complement strand
AGTGACACTCTGGACGCAGGGCTTAGCGACGTGCTGGACACAGGGCTTAGCGACGCGCTGGACACAGGACCCACCTAAGAGTGACCCTGCAGAGCCCACCAAAGATGCTGCACAGCCCATCTGGGACTGTCTATAGTGGGCTCTGAAGGGGTCTCAGGTGGGCTGGTCAGGGCTGCATCCCTCCCTCCTTTCCTTCCTTCCTTCCTAGCTCCTCTTACCTGCACACGTGCTCTCGTCTGCCGCCGGACCGTCCAGAAGTGACGTCACTTCCGGCCAGTCCGACATCAGACGAGCAGCGTCGCTGTTGGGGCCCCAGCTTGTCTCGAAAGCCGCTGGAGCGGCAATGCTGGGGCCCTGCGATGCTAGGGCCAGGAGCCTTCCCCTCCTCCCCCTT
>NW_017307547.1:236554-239224 GCF_000935625.1 Nanorana parkeri | reverse complement strand
CCATCAATGTTACATTGTAGCCAATGACAAAAACCATCAATGTTACATTGTAGCCAATGGCAAAGAACCATCAATGTTACATTGTAGCCAATGACAAAGAACCATCAATGTTACATTGTAGCCAATGACAAAGAACCATCAATGTTACATTGTAGCCAATGGCAAAAACCATCAATGTTACATTGTAGCCAATGACAAAAAAACCATCAATGTCACATTGTAGCCAATGACAAAAACCATCAATGTTACATTGTAGCCAATGGCAAAAACCATCAATGTTACATTGTAGCCAATGACAAAAACCATCAATGTTACATTGTAGCCAATGGCAAAACCCATCAATGTTACATTGTAGCCAATTACAAAAACCATCAATGTTACATTGTAGCCAATGGCAAAAACCATCAATGTTACATTGTAGCCGATGACAAAAACCCATCAATGTTAAATTGTAGCCAATGACAAAAACCATCAATGACCGCTGACAATGCTCTGTCCCTTTTTTCCAGTTGTGTTTCTGTGTTGTCACCCCATCACAGGGACTCCCGATGGAGGCAACAAGAGGACCATTCATGGTCCATCATTGTCAGTATCATGCAGCCAGTACAGAGCAATGATGATCAGCCAAAGTTTGCATCTCTATGCCCTCTACCCAGGGGAACCGTCAGAAATTTTGGGGCCCCTTACACGGCTTTAGGCCGCCCCCTCCCCCCCCCCCCGCTGGACGCAGGGCTTAGTGACACGCTGAATACAGGACCCAACTGTGAGTGACCCTGCACAGCCCATCTGAGACTGTCTATGGTGGGCTCTGAAGGGGTCTCAGGTGGGCTGGTCAGGGCTGCACCCCTCCCTCCTTTCCTACCTAGCTCCTCTGACCTGCACACATGGCCTCGTCTGCCGCCGGACCGGCCAGAAGTGATGTCCCGTCACTAACTAACGTGACGTCACTTTCCGGCCAGTCCGACATCAGACGAGCAGCGTCGCTGATGGGGCCCTAGCTTGTCTTAAAGCCGCTGGAGCGGCAATGCTGGGGCCCTGCGATGCTAGGGCCAGGAGCCTCCGCCTCCTCGCCCTTCCCCCGTCGGCCGATAGTCATGTAAGGGACCCGGGCGGGCCCCCCAGGCTGCCCGGGCCCCTTACATGAGTATCGGCCCCACCCCCCTGATGGCTGCCCTGCCTCTACCTATAGAAATAGAATGGAACCCTTGTGAAATGTGGTGCAGGGATCATTATATTGCAGGATATTACGGAGAGGCACAGCACACAGCACAGGTCAGCAATCCCTTTCTCTGTGTATATTGGATGGGAAGGACTGACATGGCGGCTGAGGACTCATTCCGGATAGGATTGTATTTGAACAAGTAGGAGTTAAATCACCCCGGAGAGAGCGATCAGCCTGCAGAATGTAACCCCGGCATCTCCTGCAGCTTAATAGAACGCAGGTCATTAGCGGGGCAATCTTGTGATTTTACGGCTGAAGGGGCCGCACTCTGCGCTCCCGTCTCACTGCACTCCTCCATATATATTCTTATATTATAAATCCATTAGCCGTCATTTGTAATAGTTACATTCCCCAACACCGTTCATTAGTACAGTTCATGAGAAGTGTCTCGGAACATTAATTGCGGGAGATGAGGCGCGCTCTGCGTCACTCACGGGCCCCGGACACACTCGGCTACATATAATAATAAGTGTTGTAAAATGAAATGAGGACATTTGTCCATCAAGCTTGACTTCAGCTGGTCCGGTTTTTACCATTTTTAATAAAGGTTTTATGAGAGTATCACATGCTGCATGCGCACTTTGTGTTTGTGCCATACTGCCTTATACTACCTGGCCTGACTGACCGTTTGACTTTTCACCACTGACCCTACACTGCCTACCCAGATCTTGGCTTGTCTTCAGACCCTGCTCTTGTGCTGCCTGCCCTGAATACAGCTTTGTGTTCAGACCACAACTCCAGTGCTGCTTGCCTTGACCTCAGCTTGTCTTGAGACCAAAGCTCCTGCACTGCCTGCCTTGACCTCAGCTTGCCTTAAGACCAAAGCTCCTGCACTGCCTGCCTTGACCTCAGCTTGCCTTAAGACCAAAGCTCCTGCACTCCCTGCCTTGACCTCAGCTTGCCTTAAGACCAAAGCTCCTGCACTCCCTGCCTTGACCTCAGCTTGCCTTAAGACCAAAGTTCCTACACTCCCTGCCTTGACCTCAGCTTGTCTTGAGACCAAAGCTCCTGCACTGCCTGCCTTGACCTCAGCTTGTCTTGAGACCACAGCTCCTGCACTCCCTGCCTTGACCTCAGCTTATCTTGAGGCCACTGCTCCTGCACTGCCTGCCTTGACCTCAGCTTGTCTTGAGACCACAGCTCCTGCACTCCCTGCCTTGACCTCAGCTTATCTTGAGGCCACTGCTCCTGCACTGCCTGCCTTGACCTCAGCTTGTCTTGAGACCACAGCTCCTGCACTGCCTGCCTTGACCTCAGCTTGTCTTGAGACCACAGCTCCTGCACTGCCTGCCTTGACCTCAGCTTGTCTTGAGACCACAGCTCCTGCACTGCCTGCCTTGACCTCAGCTTGTCTTGAGACCACAGCTCCTGCACTGCCTGCCTTGACCTCAGCTTGTCTTGAGACCACAGCTCCTGCACTGCCTGCCTTGACCTCAGCTTGTCTTGAG
>NW_017307547.1:232280-236273 GCF_000935625.1 Nanorana parkeri | reverse complement strand
GTCACTCCCTGCCTCGACCTCAGCTTGTCTTGAGTCCACTGCTCCTGCACGGCCTGCCTTGACCTCAGCTTGTCTTGAGACCACAGCTCCTGCACTGCCTGCCTTGACCTCAGCTTGTCTTGAGACCACAGCTCCTGCACTGCTTGCCTTGACCTCAGCTTGTCTTGAGACCACAGCTCCTGCACTGCCTGCCTTGACCTCAGCTTGTCTTAAGACCACAGCTCCTGCACTGCCTGCCTTGACCTCAGCTTGTCTTGAGACCACAGCTCCTGCACTGCCTGCCTTGACCTCAGCTTATCTTGAGACCACAGCTCCTGCACTGCCTGCCTTGACCTCAGCTTGCCTTGAGGCCACTGCTCCTGTACTGCCTGCCTTGAGCTCAGCTTGTCTTGAGGCCACTGCTCCTGCACTGCCTACCTTGAGCTCAGCTTGTCTTGAGGCCACTGCTCCTGCGCTGCCTACCTTGACCTCAGCTTGTCTTGAGACCACAGCTCCTGTACTGCCTGCCTTGACCTCATCTTGTCTTGAGGCCCAGCTCCTGCACTGCCTGCCTTGACCTCAGCTTGTCTTGAGGCCACTGCTCCTGCGCTGCCTGCACTGACCCTGGCTTGTTTTCAGATCACAATGATTATGTGGTCTACCCTAACCTCATCTTTGTATTCAGACTACAGAGCCTGTACTGCCTATTCTGACCTCAACCTTCCTTGAAACCATTGCTCCTGCACTGCCTGTCCTACCCCCTGCGGATCTACATCTCTCTGCCAGTAAAGCTACAGAGTACAGCGAGAGTGTGAATTTTATATTCGAGTCACCAATGAGGCTTCGATGGGTGGAGTTGAGAACCCCTGGCCTCTTGAAGCTGGCGATCAGGGGTCCCCAGAACATCACCTTACAGAACTTTGACCATCAACAAGGCAAGAATGAAACCCATGTTATAGACAGATAAGCCCCGCCCCCTTCACATTGTTCCCATGTTAATTTTCCTGTGTGCCTGGAGTGCACCTTTAAGGAAAACGTATTACGTCATCTATACACAGAACAAGCATTGGGGTTACACTATAGACGGTACTATTGGACTTCCCCACCAATGGCTGCCCACTTTTGTCAGTATGTTGTCCGTAATTCAGCCGGTTCTGATCAGCAGGCTCCGCCCCCTAGAAACCGCCTGTGTTACATTGTATCTCTTTGTATCAATCAATGTCCTCTCTCTCTCTCCTCCTTTGAAGAAGAGTGACTGGGATAGGGCGGCCTCGCATAGCATGATAAAAGCAAGCCATGTGACCGCTGCAAGCATTGCTTGCCACAAAGGGAGCGCATGGAGGCGCCATAATGAGCGCGTCTGATCTGCGCCAAGCCGTATTTATCACACAAAGCAACCGGAGAGACTCTCCCGGCCATACACGGGGGATGGGGAAGTGTGAACAGATATCCCGACGTCTGATGGCTGCACGCCTTGTCCTCGTCATTCAACAGATAACCTGCAACCCTCCGGCCGTGGAGGGACTACAACCCTCAGCAGGCCTCCCGTTTCATGGCATTGGAAGTTTCTTTTTACAAAGAGCCTCCAAACAAAATACGTAAAGTCAGGAGGTGTCAGGAGAACACTACGCAGTGATGTCATCACACTGGGGATTCTGGGAGGAGCATACTGTGCAGTGACGTCATCACACTGGGGATTCTGGGAGGAGCACGCTGTGCAGTGATGTCATCACACTGGGGATTCTGGGAGGAGCACGCTGTGCAGTGATGTCATCACACTGGGGATTCTGGGAGGAGCACGCTGTGCAGTGATGTCATCACACTGGGGGTTCTGGGAGGAGCACGCTGTGCAGTGATGTCATCACACTGGGAGTTCTGGGAGGAGCACGCTGTGCAGTGATGTCATCACACTGGGGATTCTGGGAGGGAGCACACTGTGCAGTGATGTCATCACACTGGGGATTCTGTGGGGAGAACACTGTGCAGTGATGTCATCACACTGGGGATTCTGGGAGGGAGCACGCTGTGCAGTGATGTCATCACACTGGGAGTTCTGGGAGGAGGACACTCTATACACAGAACAAGCATTGGGGTTACACTATAGACGGTACTATTGGACTTCCCCACCAATGGCTGCCCACTTTTGTCAGTATGTTGTCCGTAATTCAGCCGGTTCTGATCAGCAGGCTCCGCCCCCTAGAAACCGCCTGTGTTACATTGTATCTCTTTGTATCAATCAATGTCCTCTCTCTCTCTCCTCCTTTGAAGAAGAGTGACTGGGATAGGGCGGCCTCGCATAGCATGATAAAAGCAAGCCATGTGACCGCTGCAAGCATTGCTTGCCACAAAGGGAGCGCATGGAGGCGCCATAATGAGCGCGTCTGATCTGCGCCAAGCCGTATTTATCACACAAAGCAACCGGAGAGACTCTCCCGGCCATACACGGGGGATGGGGAAGTGTGAACAGATATCCCGACGTCTGATGGCTGCACGCCTTGTCCTCGTCATTCAACAGATAACCTGCAACCCTCCGGCCGTGGAGGGACTACAACCCTCAGCAGGCCTCCCGTTTCATGGCATTGGAAGTTTCTTTTTACAAAGAGCCTCCAAACAAAATACGTAAAGTCAGGAGGTGTCAGGAGAACACTACGCAGTGATGTCATCACACTGGGGATTCTGGGAGGAGCATACTGTGCAGTGACGTCATCACACTGGGGATTCTGGGAGGAGCACGCTGTGCAGTGATGTCATCACACTGGGGATTCTGGGAGGAGCACGCTGTGCAGTGATGTCATCACACTGGGGATTCTGGGAGGAGCACGCTGTGCAGTGATGTCATCACACTGGGAGTTCTGGGAGGAGCACGCTGTGCAGTGATGTCATCACACTGGGGATTCTGGGAGGGAGCACACTGTGCAGTGATGTCATCACACTGGGGATTCTGGGAGGAGAACACTGTGCAGTGATGTCATCACACTGGGGATTCTGGGAGGAGCACGCTGTGCAGTGATGTCATCACACTGGGAGTTCTGGGAGGAGCACGCTGTGCAGTGATGTCATCACACTGGGAGTTCTGGGAGGAGCACGCTGTGCAGTGATGTCATCACACTGGGGATTCTGGGAGGGAGCACACTGTGCAGTGATGTCATCACACTGGGGATTCTGTGGGGAGAACACTGTGCAGTGATGTCATCACACTGGGGATTCTGGGAGGGAGCACGCTGTGCAGTGATGTCATCACACTGGGAGTTCTGGGAGGAGGACACTTGACAGGGAAAGTATGTGGAAAACACTTGAATAACTCTCTGACAGGCAGACGCTCCTTCTCCAGATATTTATGAAGAATTTTATGACCTCTCTGCGGCTGACAAGTCCAATCAATACGGGACCATCAATAACGACATGATCAATAATGACGCGAAGGCCGTGCTCAGATCTGGGAAGATTGATTTCTGTCACATGATCAGATCATCGTCATTCCTCCCCAAACGTCGTGTAACACGGGAACAGGCTTCTGGCGATCGTCCAACGGCGGCGAGGACGGTATGAGGTGAGAAGAGCCGGGAGGGAGGCAGCAGAGACACAGGAAGACTCTCCCCTGTGATCAGAGGAAGGAAGAGTTTTATCTAATGGCTCCTCACTGCCAATGACGCCCTTATCACTTCACTTCCAGGACAGAGATAAGTCTGATGGGGGGGTATCACTGCAGAATCATCATGGCTGCTACACATGGGAGGGTATATATTGTCCCCCAAAGCATACACAGACCCTCAAGGAGAGCACGGCCAATAAGGATGGAGGAGACAGAGGGACCTGTGCTCATCCCGGGGACTTCACTGGGTAAGGGGCTGGGACACGGTGACCCGTCACGCGGCGGGAGAAGTGACCCGTCACGCGGCGGGAGAAGTGACCCGTCACGCGGCGGGAGAAGTGACCCGTCACGCGGCGGGAGAAGTGACCCGTCACGCGGCGGGAGAAGTGACCCGTCACGCGGCGGGAGAAGTGACCCGTCAC
>NW_017307547.1:225251-231813 GCF_000935625.1 Nanorana parkeri | reverse complement strand
CCCGTCACACGTCGCCGGATCAAGTTCTTCACAAAGCACAGAGTGCGTCTTCTTCTTCTTTCCTCGCCGTCTGTCATATTTTACGACTACAAAGCGACGCGCGAGACAGGAATGTAATTTTCCCTTCAGAACTCCGAAGAACGAGCACTTATCTGCCATATTCTGAATTTCAATTGTCAGGAAGGTTAAAGAAGAGCCGCGCTGGTGAAGGTCACATCCCCCGCTCCGCCCTCCCCCGCTCTGCGCCTGACATGCTCTACACGCATCTGTCCCCGAAAAACGCCCGTTTCACCGCAACCAGAGACAGCGAGGGAATGGTTACAGGGTCAGCCCATTACAGAATGATTGGAGGCTGAGGAGCTCAGAACACAACCCGATCCTGACAATGGGGCATGTAGGCTGAGATGACGTCATCAGTCTGCTGCAGGCAGGAGGAAGCATTTCCTCAGTCTCCCCTCCCCCACTGATCAGTCTGCTGCAGGCAGGAGGAAGCATTTCCTCAGTCTCCCCTCCCCCACTGATCAGTCTGCTGCAGGCAGGAGGAAGCATTTCCTCAGTCTCCCCACCACCAGTGATCAGTCTACTGCAGGCAGGAGGAAGCATTTCATCAGTCTCCCCACCACCAGTGATTGAATGGATCAGGAAAAGGGAGTCATACCTGTAACTGTCAGTCTTCCAATGCCTCATGGGACTTGTAGTTCCACAGCAGCTGAAGGGCCAAGATTGCTCACCCCATGGTCTATATGATGTGCTTCAGACTGTGGTCCTATGGTGTCATTGCCCATGGTCATGTGACTTACATCCGAGGTGATCATCTGATGGCACGAAGTAATAATTTGCCCCAAGGCAGAGACCTCCAGAGAGCCCCCGGGGGTAATGGGCCCCTGTCATTACAGGATGGATGGGGGGCACCGAGAGCCCGGGAACAGAAGCATCTGAACTGATTTCCACACATTGAGGGCCAGACAAAGCACAGCGAAGGGCCGCACCCCCCCCCAACACAAAGGCCACCAAGGTCAATGTATTGTCCTCGACCATGACCAAGACCTTCACACCCCATCGCCTTCATTGTGCGTCTGATGTGAGCGGGTCGGGGACACCTCATGCATACATAACGGGAAAGGAGCACAGCGGGGGGAAAGGCAACATGCTTCTGCCAGTTTTATGGCTCTGTATGTGCGCCGGATGCGGGAAGGAGGGCCCGGATCTCATCAGAAGAACCTCTTCTCATCCCGTAGGGGCCACCTACTGCTCCGTGAGGGCCGGCCAACAGCCCTACAGGCTACAGGGGCATGCTGGTCCTAAAACAATTTTCAACCATGAGTCGACATGCAGACGCACAACAGAAGAAAAGCCCCCCGACCTCATGAAGTATGATGAAGGACACCGAGGAGGACATGATGGAGGACCTTCAACTGTATACATAATGGGCCCTCAGGAGTCACAGGGTCTGCTCTGGCTTTGCATATACTCCCGGGGTGACTACAAATTCAGGGGGGGTCTAAAGGATAAATTCAGCAGGAGATGGCTTACTGGACCCTCCATTCATCCCTTGGGTTGTACGGTGGGCCCCACAATGTACACCAGACCGGATCTATGCCAGGGCACCCTCGGCCCCTGAATGGGGAGGCTGGGACAGGAGGAGCGAGGGGGCCCCACAGATGTTTTGTGGATGGAGAAGCTCTGGATTAGTATAAGAAAAGAGCTTTTATCTCCCACAATGACCTTTGTGAAGGGCCAGATGAAGACGGAAGGCTAAATGTGACGGGGAGCTGGGACCCGGAGCAGATCTGTGCAATATGCAAATACGCCCCAATTGTCCCTGAAACAAGACGTGACAACCGTAATCCCCCAATATGCAAATTTCCCCAAAACGCTTTCTCCGCCGCTGAAAGGGAAATTAAATCTGTATTATCTCCTGTAAGTGGCCAGCACCAAATCCTCCCAGACCCCGTCTGGAAGTGAAACTGGGTGAGAGGGCGTGCGGCGTCCAACCAACCCACCCGGATGCCTCAGTGCCATGGAATAGGAAACGAATGGCGGGGTGCCGGGGGACACAGAAGGAAATGTTTATGAAATGTTTATGTCACATTGTAACACCAGCCAGGTTGGGAAGGAGATCACAGCGGCTCTAGCAGTGAGAAGGGAAATGAAACAATGTTGCAATATAGTGACGCAGCCGTCATAGTGATTGGAAAGGTGACAACTCCTTAACATTGGTGCTCAGCCCTCATACAGCCGTAGCCAGGCATCACATGATACACCGTGCTTTGTCCTCCATTGGTGCTCAGCCCTCATACAGGCATAACCAGGCATCACATGATACACCGTGCTTTGTCCTCCATTGGCTCCCGTCCCATGGCTCTGTAGGATCTCTTGTACAATGTTCAGTATTAACTATCCCGACACACACAAGGCACGGCCAACGTTGGACCTTTTCGTTTCTTCCCGGGAAGCCGCATAAGTGACACAGCAGGCAAAGAGCAACTTGTACAGGAAATCTGCATTTTTATAACCCGGCGTGAATCAACACGGTGACAACAAATACACTCCGCCATCTGCCCACACAATGACAGCTTCCTTCACACTGACGCCGCATGACAAATCTCCTCCCGAATCCAAGAAAAAGAAGATTGTGTGTCTGCGCAGAGACAGGAATCCGAATCCCGAGGACACGAAGATTCAGATGTCGATCATTGTATTCACGTTGGCTGTGCCGCCCACTATTTCCTGCTAGCCACCATCTTAGGCTGAGGGAGGCTCGGCAGAACATTCCCGCCATGGGACTACTGGACCGGAGATCGGCGCGTGTGATGGAGGAGGACGTCTCTTCCCAGAATCACAACTTTATCTTTCTGATCAAAGACAAAACTTCTACCTGGGAACATCCGACGGCTGAGTTCTAATGTATTCTTCCGGGCCCGGTCATCAATACTCCGGGCCCGGTCATCAATGCTCCGGGCCCGGTTCCCTCATACAGCCGTAGCCAGGCATCACATGATACACCGTGCTTTGTCCTCCATTGGTGCTCAGTCCTCATACAGCCGTAGCCAGGCATCACATGATACACCGTGCTTTGTCCTCCATTGGTGCTCAGTCCTCATACAGCCGTAGCCAGGCATCACATGATACACCGTGCTTTGTCCTCCATTGGTGCTCAGTCCTCATACAGCCGTAGCCAGGCATCACATGATACACCGTGCTTTGTCCTCCATTGGTGCTCAGTCCTCATACAGCCGTAGCCAGGCATCACATGATACACCGTGCTTTGTCCTCCATTGGTGCTCAGTCCTCATACAGCCGTAGCCAGGCATCACATGATACACCGTGCTTTGTCCTCCATTGGTGCTCAGTCCTCATACAGCCGTAGCCAGGCATCACATGATACACCGTGCTTTGTCCTCCATTGGTGCTCAGTCCTCATACAGCCGTAGCCAGGCATCACATGATACACCGTGCTTTGTCCTCCATTGGTGCTCAGTCCTCATACAGCCGTAGCCAGGCATCACATGATACACCGTGCTTTGTCCTCCATTGGTGCTCAGTCCTCATACAGCCGTAGCCAGGCATCACATGATACACCGTGCTTTGTCCTCCATTGGTGCTCAGCCCTCATACAGGCATAACCAGGCATCACATGATACACCGTGCTTTGTCCTCCATTGGCTCCCGTCCCATGGCTCTGTAGGATCTCTTGTACAATGTTCAGTATTAACTATCCCGACACACACAAGGCACGGCCAACGTTGGACCTTTTCGTTTCTTCCCGGGAAGCCGCATAAGTGACACAGCAGGCAAAGAGCAACTTGTACAGGAAATCTGCATTTTTATAACCCGGCGTGAATCAACACGGTGACAACAAATACACTCCGCCATCTGCCCACACAATGACAGCTTCCTTCACACTGACGCCGCATGACAAATCTCCTCCCGAATCCAAGAAAAAGAAGATTGTGTGTCTGCGCAGAGACAGGAATCCGAATCCCGAGGACACGAAGATTCAGATGTCGATCATTGTATTCACGTTGGCTGTGCCGCCCACTATTTCCTGCTAGCCACCATCTTAGGCTGAGGGAGGCTCGGCAGAACATTCCCGCCATGGGACTACTGGACCGGAGATCGGCGCGTGTGATGGAGGAGGACGTCTCTTCCCAGAATCACAACTTTATCTTTCTGATCAAAGACAAAACTTCTACCTGGGAACATCCGACGGCTGAGTTCTAATGTATTCTTCCGGGCCCGGTCATCAATACTCCGGGCCCGGTCATCAATGCTCCGGGCCCGGTCATCAATGCTCCGGGCCCGGTCATCAATGCTCCGGGCCCGGAGATCAATGCTCCGGGCCCGGAGATCAATGCTCCGGGCCCGGTGATCAATGCTCCGGGCCCGGTGATCAATGCTCCGGGCCCGGTGATCAATACTCCGGGCCCGGTGATCCATACTCCGGGCCCGGTGATCAATACTCCGGGCCCGGTGATCAATACTCCGGGCCCGGTGATCAATGCTCCGGGCCCGGTGATCAATACTCCGGGCCCGGTGATCAATACTCCGGGCCCGGTGATCAATACTCCGGGCCCGGTGATCAATACTCCGGGCCCGGTGATCAATACTCCGGACTGAACGCAGGTTCTGGGAAGGAAAAATCTGCTAGAGAAACCGATGAGCTCAGCGGTCTGCAATTTCTCCTTTCATTGTCCAATCACAGGCTGGGGGCAAATCTTTAATATTGATTGGACCCTGGGCAAATATTTTTCGCCAGGCCCCACAGCCAGGAGAGAGAGAGATGAGAGCCAGCCAGGAGAGAGAGAGAGTAATGAGAGACGGCTAGGAGAGAGAGAGGAGAGACAGCCAGGAGAGAGAGAAGAGAGACAGCCAGGAGAGAGAGCAGAGAGACAGCCAGGAGAGAGAGAAGAGAGACAGCCAGGAGAGAGAGAAGAGAGACAGCCAGGAGAGAGAGGAGAGAGAGAGGAGAGACAGCCAGGAGATGCTGAATAATATATGCGGCTGGTGAGCACAGAGCCACCACCGTAGGACAGTTCATGATGGAAGGCCCGCTAACCATGACGGGTAAAAAATAAGGTGAATGATTTATATTAATTACGCCCAATACGATTCCCTGAGAATTTCCCCGCATTTAACTTAACAAACTGATTAACGGCCTGGCTGTAAATTGCGCGGCGGACGTTTTAAGCGCTGACATTTTATGCCTTTTTGAACGCGAAGTTCAAAAATTTCATGACAGTTCTGCGCCGCTGTGTGAAAAGGCCACGGCAATTAGTTTAAAGAGAGGAGGGGGGGAGGGGGAGGGGAGCTGCCAGGAGGTTCCGCTTTATAATGCCAATTATATGGCTGCATAATGCAGAATGATAGCGAAAAGAGGCTTCAAGCCGTCTCTGTGCAATTATTCCGGGAAAATGCTTTACGGACCCAATTTCTCGCCCATTATCGGACTTAAACCAAAGCGGCCTGACGTCGGAGGCTCCTGGAGGAGTATTTAATGACCCCGAACTCGCGCTGCCACCTCGATGTAGGAGAAGAGTGTTGAGGGAGAGAGGAGTGTTCTGAAGACTCTACCTGCTCATTAGACACATTACAGGTCATCTGAAGAGCATACGGAACTTCTCTTTGCCACTAAAGTTCTGCAGAGTATCTCAGACTTAAAGGAAAACTCTGATGGAAAACCAGGAAATCGGATTACCTTTAGAGTCACTCAACCCAGACAAGTAGCACTTGACAGTGTCGAAGGTCGCAGCAGGTTCTCATTGTGACATGGGGCCAGCACAGGCTACCCCAAGGCATGGAGCCCGGGAGCCAGCACAGGTTACTCCAAGGCATGGAGCCCGGGAGCCAGCACGGTTACCCCAAGGCATGTAGCCCAGGAGACAGCACAGGCTACATCAAGGCATGGAGCCTAGGAGACAGCACAGGCTACATCAAGGCATGGAGCCTAGGAGACAGCACAGGCTACATCAAGGCATGGAGCCCAGGAGCCAGCACAGGCTACCTCAAGGCATGGAGCCTAGAGGCCAGCGCAGGCTACCCCAGGGCATGGGGCCTAGAGGCCAGCACAAGCTACTCCAGGACATAGAGCCCTGGGGCCAGCATAGGCTACCCCAAGATATGGAGCCCAGGGGGCCAGCACAGGCTACCCCAGGGCATGGAGCCTGGGGGGCTCCATGCCCTGGGGTAGCCTATACTGTCCCCCCAGGCTCCATGCCCTGGGGTAGCCTGTGCTGTCCCCCAAGACTCCATGCCTTGGGGTAGCCTGTACTGGCCCCCCAGGCTCCATAGCCTGGCAGTTTGGGATGGACAGTTGGATAAACAGCTTTATATTTAGGATGTATCCGGTATATACATGGTGGCTCTGGATGGACAGTTGGATAAATGGCTCTATATTTAGGATGTATCCGGTCTATAAATGGTGGCTCTGGATGGATAGTTGGATAAATGGCCCTATATTTAGGATGTATCTGGTCTATAAATGGCGGCTCTGGATGGACAGTTGGATAAATGGCTCTATATTTAGGATGTATCCGGTCTATACATGGTGGCTCTGGATGGA
>NW_017307547.1:221715-224174 GCF_000935625.1 Nanorana parkeri | reverse complement strand
TGTAGGACAGTTCATGATGGAAGGCCCGCTAACCATGACGGGTAAAAAATAAGGTGAATGATTTATATTAATTACGCCCAATACGATTCCCTGAGAATTTCCCCGCATTTAACTTAACAAACTGATTAACGGCCTGGCTGTAAATTGCGCGGCGGACGTTTTAAGCGCTGACATTTTATGCCTTTTTGAACGCGAAGTTCAAAAATTTCATGACAGTTCTGCGCCGCTGTGTGAAAAGGCCACGGCAATTAGTTTAAAGAGAGGAGGGGGGGAGGGGGAGGGGAGCTGCCAGGAGGTTCCGCTTTATAATGCCAATTATATGGCTGCATAATGCAGAATGATAGCGAAAAGAGGCTTCAAGCCGTCTCTGTGCAATTATTCCGGGAAAATGCTTTACGGACCCAATTTCTCGCCCATTATCGGACTTAAACCAAAGCGGCCTGACGTCGGAGGCTCCTGGAGGAGTATTTAATGACCCCGAACTCGCGCTGCCACCTCGATGTAGGAGAAGAGTGTTGAGGGAGAGAGGAGTGTTCTGAAGACTCTACCTGCTCATTAGACACATTACAGGTCATCTGAAGAGCATACGGAACTTCTCTTTGCCACTAAAGTTCTGCAGAGTATCTCAGACTTAAAGGAAAACTCTGATGGAAAACCAGGAAATCGGATTACCTTTAGAGTCACTCAACCCAGACAAGTAGCACTTGACAGTGTCGAAGGTCGCAGCAGGTTCTCATTGTGACATGGGGCCAGCACAGGCTACCCCAAGGCATGGAGCCCGGGAGCCAGCACAGGTTACTCCAAGGCATGGAGCCCGGGAGCCAGCACGGTTACCCCAAGGCATGTAGCCCAGGAGACAGCACAGGCTACATCAAGGCATGGAGCCTAGGAGACAGCACAGGCTACATCAAGGCATGGAGCCTAGGAGACAGCACAGGCTACATCAAGGCATGGAGCCCAGGAGCCAGCACAGGCTACCTCAAGGCATGGAGCCTAGAGGCCAGCGCAGGCTACCCCAGGGCATGGGGCCTAGAGGCCAGCACAAGCTACTCCAGGACATAGAGCCCTGGGGCCAGCATAGGCTACCCCAAGATATGGAGCCCAGGGGGCCAGCACAGGCTACCCCAGGGCATGGAGCCTGGGGGGCTCCATGCCCTGGGGTAGCCTATACTGTCCCCCCAGGCTCCATGCCCTGGGGTAGCCTGTGCTGTCCCCCAAGACTCCATGCCTTGGGGTAGCCTGTACTGGCCCCCCAGGCTCCATAGCCTGGCAGTTTGGGATGGACAGTTGGATAAACAGCTTTATATTTAGGATGTATCCGGTATATACATGGTGGCTCTGGATGGACAGTTGGATAAATGGCTCTATATTTAGGATGTATCCGGTCTATAAATGGTGGCTCTGGATGGATAGTTGGATAAATGGCCCTATATTTAGGATAGTATCGGGTTTACCAGTCTATAAATGGCGTGTCTGGTTGGATAAATGGCTCTATATTTAGGATGTATCCGGTCTATAAATGGAGGCTCTGGATGGACAGTTGGATAAACGGCTCTATATTCAGGATGTATCCGGTCTATAGATGGCGGCTCTGGATGGACAGTTGGATCAATGGCTCTATATTAGGACGTATCTGGTCTACAAATGGCGGCTCTGGATGGACAGTTGGATAAATGTCTCTATATTTAGGATGTATCCGGTCTATAAATGGCGGCTCTGGATGGACAGTTGGATAAATGTCTCTATATTTAGGATGTATCCGGTCTATAAATGGCGGCTCTGGATGGACAGTTGGATAAATGGCTCTATATTTAGGATATATCTGGTCTATAAATGGCGGCTCTGGGTGGACAGTTGGATAAATGGCTCTATATTTAGGATGTATCTGTGAAATAAATGTTTATATTTGTTGAATATTTTTAGATTTACGCGGTACGAGAACGGAATCTGGAAGCTCTTTGGAGTAATGTTACCACCATAAAATGTTTCAGTGGGTTACCATGGCGCTGTGCACTAATGGCTGGACGTGTAGGGTAGCAGTGCTCAAAGAATGATACAATTGCTAGAAATTGACCAAACTCCGGCTCCTGCACGTTGATCTACAGGCGATGAAACCCCCCGCTCTATGAAATACGTTATCCAGGATTGTAATGGGTCCGCATAGACCTCACACAAGTCATTATGGAAGACTGACAGATGATTAGAGTTTAACTCCGTGACCTGAATGCGATACGGGTCCCCTGGTGTTCCTCATTTCCAGATAAATGATGCTATACACACACACACAAGACATTGCCAGTCACATCTGATACACATCCAGAAGGTAATCCAGAGGATAGCACAATAAACACACACACACACACATACGGCAGCCGCAATCCCTCTGTGGTCACTCACAGCCAATGACAAAACAAAGTCAGCAAAAGGTTTCCTGCAGATAAAGAGGTCTGTATTATCCC
>NW_017307547.1:205767-219764 GCF_000935625.1 Nanorana parkeri | reverse complement strand
ATGTGCATAACATAAAAACATAACACACTTGGACTAGCGGAGGGGAACAGCTCAGAGCTCCTTCCCATGTCAGAACATAAAGCAAATCCCGGAATTCCTGGAAGAGATCCGCTGTACTTTATGCTAAGCTTCACAGAAACTGGGACGTGAAGGAAATAAGGAAACATTTTCAAACTCCTACAGTAACCGGCTACAAGTGATACAAGTTTCCTGTCAAGGATTGATACAAGTTCTGAAAAGAATTACAATCCAAGTTCACAAACTTGGCTGAAACCTCTTAAGAAATGGGGAGGACCGAGCTGGGTGCTAGGGGAGGCTTAGCCCCCATGTTGGGTTGGTGGCCCTGGGTGGAAATAGTTCACCATACAGCCATCAATCGGAGAGGACTACGCGGTCAGTGACACGCGTTGGATATATCGGCAGTCCCCGAGATACATACGACTGCTACTTACAAACGGAGGCTATTACTGTACAGCAGGGGTAGTTGTAATGCTAGCGTGCTCATGCCGACAAGGAGCACCCACCTTTTTGGGTCTGGTTCATAGTACTGTACGTACATTACAGGAAGTTGGTTCTTGTTAGACGTGCAGACCAGGGGGGCCCGCCTCTTCTTCCGGGTCACTGTGAGGTTTTTACTGCCGTCTGTATCCTCATTAGAAAGATTTAATCTCACTTCCTGTCCTTGAGACAACAGGAAGTAAAAAGAAAATACACCCCTAGGAAGGGAAATTCACTCCTGTAAGGCTGGGTTCACACCTAGGCGTATCGAATATGCACGTTTGTCGCGCGTTTCGTGCCACACGTTTTTACCGCGATCCGACAAACACGCGTTTCCAAGGGCTACCGGGCTGTATCCCAATGGATACGCGCGCCAAATACGCCCCAAATAAACTCCTGTACTTCTTTGGGCATAGGGCGTTTTGCAGCGCGTTCCTACGCGCTGTAAAACGCCCAGGTGTGAACCAGGCCTTAGAGTTATCATGGGATAAAGACCTCACTTGTAATGTTGCTCAGTAGGGCTGAGGTCAGGGCTCAGTGCAGGACTCTTGAGTTCCTCCACACCAAACTGGTCCCACCATGTCTTTATGGAGCTGGCTTTATACACAGGGGACAGTCATGGTGGGACAGAAAAGGGTCTTCACCAAACTGGTCCCACCATGTCTTTATGGAGCTGGCTTTATACACAGGGGACAGTCATGGTGGGACAGAAAAGGGTCTTCACCAAACTGGTCCCACCATGTCTTTATGGAGCTGGCTTTATACACAGGGGACAGTCATGGTGGGACAGAAAAGGGTCTTCACCAAACTGGTCCCACCATGTCTTTATGGAGCTGGCTTTATACACAGGGGACAGTCATGGTGGGACAGAAAAGGGTCTTCACCAAACTGGTCCCACCATGTCTTTATGGAGCTGGCTTTATACACAGGGGACAGTCATGGTGGGACAGAAAAGGGTCTTCACCAAACTGGTCCCACCATGTCTTTATGGAGCTGGCTTTATACACAGGGGACAGTCATGGTGGGACAGAAAAGGGTCTTCACCAAACTGGTCCCACCATGTCTTTATGGAGCTGGCTTTATACACAGGGGACAGTCATGGTGGGACAGAAAAGGGTCTTCACCAAACTGGTCCCACCATGTCTTTATGGAGCTGGCTTTATACACAGGGGACAGTCATGGTGGGACAGAAAAGGGTCTTCACCAAACTGGTCCCACCATGTCTTTATGGAGCTGGCTTTATACACAGGGGACAGTCATGGTGGGACAGAAAAGGGTCTTCACCAAACTGGTCCCACCATGTCTTTATGGAGCTGGCTTTATACACAGGGGACAGTCATGGTGGGACAGAAAAGGGTCTTCACCAAACTGGTCCCACCATGTCTTTATGGAGCTGGCTTTATACACAGGGGACAGTCATGGTGGGACAGAAAAGGGTCTTCACCAAACTGGTCCCACCATGTCTTTATGGAGCTGGCTTTATACACAGGGGACAGTCATGGTGGGACAGAAAAGGGTCTTCACCAAACTGGTCCCACCATGTCTTTATGGAGCTGGCTTTATACACAGGGGACAGTCATGGTGGGACAGAAAAGGGTCTTCACCAAACTGGTCCCACCATGTCTTTATGGAGCTGGCTTTATACACAGGGGACAGTCATGGTGGGACAGAAAAGGGTCTTCACCAAACTGGTCCCACCATGTCTTTATGGAGCTGGCTTTATACACAGGGGACAGTCATGGTGGGACAGAAAAGGGTCTTCACCAAACTGGTCCCACCATGTCTTTATGGAGCTGGCTTTATACACAGGGGACAGTCATGGTGGGACAGAAAAGGGTCTTCACCAAACTGGTCCCACCATGTCTTTATGGAGCTGGCTTTATACACAGGGGACAGTCATGGTGGGACAGAAAAGGGTCTTCACCAAACTGGTCCCACCATGTCTTTATGGAGCTGGCTTTATACACAGGGGACAGTCATGGTGGGACAGAAAAGGGTCTTCACCAAACTGGTCCCACCATGTCTTTATGGAGCTGGCTTTATACACAGGGGACAGTCATGGTGGGACAGAAAAGGGTCTTCACCAAACTGGTCCCACCATGTCTTTATGGAGCTGGCTTTATACACAGGGGACAGTCATGGTGGGACAGAAAAGGGTCTTCACCAAACTGGTCCCACCATGTCTTTATGGAGCTGGCTTTATACACAGGGGACAGTCATGGTGGGACAGAAAAGGGTCTTCACCAAACTGGTCCCACCATGTCTTTATGGAGCTGGCTTTATACACAGGGGACAGTCATGGTGGGACAGAAAAGGGTCTTCACCAAACTGGTCCCACCATGTCTTTATGGAGCTGGCTTTATACACAGGGGACAGTCATGGTGGGACAGAAAAGGGTCTTCACCAAACTGGTCCCACCATGTCTTTATGGAGCTGGCTTTATACACAGGGGACAGTCATGGTGGGACAGAAAAGGGTCTTCACCAAACTGGTCCCACCATGTCTTTATGGAGCTGGCTTTATACACAGGGGACAGTCATGGTGGGACAGAAAAGGGTCTTCACCAAACTGGTCCCACCATGTCTTTATGGAGCTGGCTTTATACACAGGGGACAGTCATGGTGGGACAGAAAAGGGTCTTCACCAAACTGGTCCCACCATGTCTATATGGAGCTGGCTTTGTACACGGGGGACAGTCATTGTGGAACAGAAAAGGACCTTCACCAAATTGTGACCACAAGCTTGGAATGGCACAATTGTCTGCAATGTCTTTGTATTCCATAGTATTAATAGGACCTCTGTTGGAGGTCAGGTGTCCACAAACTCTTGGCCATATAGTATATATAAAAATAAAAACTGTTCCTTTAAGCCGTAATATAATCCTGAAGCTTAAAAGGATAGAAAGTACGTGCAATCACCTTCAAAATCCAAACTTGAACTGCCCAAGCCAGGCGGCTAAATTTATCTGCATTAGAACATTTCCGTAATTAGGCTACTCCAGGCTCTGAGAGAAGATAAGAGAAGGGAATGGAGAATGTATTGTGAGCACACAGCTTGGAAATGAGGGGGCAGAGCATTAAGCCAGGGCCCTCTGACCTCCTGGGCCTACGGAGAGTAGCTTCCCCTGCACCCCACCAAGATTCGTCCTAGAATCACAGCACTCCGGGCCGAGATAATACACATGGCATCGCCTCGCAGCAGACAGAAACATTTTAACATAAAACTCCTATAAAGCGAGTCCTTGCTTTGACCGAGGAGCACAACTGTCTTATCAGAAAACTGTGAAGCTTCCCATTAGCATAAGAGGAGCGCTGCAAGGTTACACGCTCTGCTGATTCAGCGGCACAATCTGCCGTTCACAGACCCGTCAGGAAAGGGGATTATTGGCAGCGACGCACAAAGCAATACCGACTTATAGGCCCATTGGAGTGTCAGCGACCTCTCCTCCGCTGGCATCCGCGCTGACACCTGACAGTCACCGAGTCTTATCGGCGCACTTTATCTCCAACGACATCCGCTAATTCCTTTCCAATGCATTCCTTACAGGCGACGCTTCCATTTATTTATTTATTTCTAAAGGAGAGATTTATAAAACTGGAAATTTCTGGCAGTGCCGCGCAGAACTGTGATTACATTTCATGTGCTGGAAATTAAACGTGTACAATAATGGGGCGGCTTACCTCCGGGCAAAATTTTAAAGGTTTGGATGGAAGGAGGAAGAGTTTAAGTTTTCACTTCTGTCTGTGGCCCCCAATGGGGAGAATTCTCCTTACTTCCTGTCCCTGTGAGGTATATTGAAGAAATGGGGAGGGGTGTGGGTGTCACAGAGGCATACTGTAGATACAGTCAGATATGGACACAATGTAGCAGTCTAGTATCTCTCCTATCCATCCTTGTATTCCTCTACATCAGCTTGCCGGGCAATCAGATCAATCCCTTTGGCTTCTGGTATTCCTAATTATCTTATTGGCCCGCCTCTGAGCTCGGAGAAATGCAGCCAGTGTGTTCCCTGGTTCCAGCTCCGCCTTGTCTCTGAGCCTACGGCAGCCCCTCCCACCAATACTGGAGCATGAGCGGGAAGTTGCACAGCACAGGATCATATAGTTACATAGTATTTGGGGTTGAATAAAGACATACGTCCATCAAGTCCAACCCATATAAATATTACATTATGTAGCGAGAAGCATAGCAAGAGCCAGTAGACTCAAGCTGAGGTGCATTATTAGAGGGAACCACCCCCCCAGAGTAGGGAACCCTCCCCCCCCAGAGTAGGGAACCTCCCCCTCCCCAGAGTAAGGCATATCAAGTCTTACAGGAAGATGTAAATACAATAACATAAATCGCAAAATTTGATATGTTATCATTTCAAAAGTAATTTTCAATTAAGGCTGTGCCCTAGGCAGCAGTGCACCCTAGGCGGCTGCCTAGTTTGCCTAGTGGCAGCACCGGCCCTGCCTGCGTTATCACCCTATCACACAGGCATCCTATGGAGACTACAAGCGGCCGTTTTATCACATATTACACAGAAACGGTCCACTGTTGTCACCATTAGGAAACCCGACCTAAGAAATGACATGCAGCCCTCACTGGAGTAGACAGGAAATGGCTGTAGATCAGCAGCACAGAGATGGAACAAAGGTGGAAAAAGTTGAAAACAAACATTCAATAATTTTTTTTCTGATAGGCAGAGCACAGAGCGAAGTAAATGTCATCCAGGAAGGACTGACATCTACTATAACGATGACTACATCACATATTTCAGTGTCTGTCGCTGCGTTCAGCAAAGGACAAATCTGGATGTACCTTGAGGAACGCAGCGGCTTCTAACGCGAACAGCTGCGCCGCATAAAGCAAAATTCAATATGGATTCAATTTGCATAACCATTAAGTTCTAAAGAGAGAAACGTGAAATGAGAGCCGTTGGGATCCTCAGACGAGGCCGGCTCCTGTAATATTACAATGTAACCATTTCCCTTCCTCCGAGACAATGTACACCGACCTCCGCCTAAAGAAACCCGCCGCCGTGTCACCGACCCCTCTGTTGTAGTAATGATTATCAGTCACAGTGTTTCTTTATGACAAGAAGATATTATCAGGAAGAAAAGAATGTTTATAAATACAAAGTACAAACATGAGGAAGCTCACGTCACATGTCTGCACTTATACAGGTCACCACACATACTGGGACACTTCCAGAGATTGTGGTGAATGCGTCGTATTTCCATCCCACATGGTGACCTCAGAGGACGTTCCCCATAAGGTTACCGGTCATAGGGATGAGTGGTGACCTCAGAACACGTTCCCCATATAATTACCAGTCATAGGGATGAGTGGTGACCTCAGAACACGTTCCCCATATAATTACCAGTCATAGGGATGAGTGGTGACCTCAGAACACGTTCCCCATATAATTACCAGTCATAGGGATGAGTGGTGACCTCAGAACACGTTCCCCATATAATTACCAGTCATAGGGATGAGTGGTGACCTCAGAACACGTTCCCCATATAATTACCAGTCATAGGGATGAGTGGTGACCTCAGAACACGTTCCCCATATAATTACCAGTCATAGGGATGAGTGGTGACCTCAGAACACGTTCCCCATATAATTACCAGTCATAGGGATGAGTGGTGACCTCAGAACACGTTCCCCATATAATTACCAGTCATAGGGATGAGTGGTGACCTCAGAACACGTTCCCCATATAATTACCAGTCATAGGGATGAGTGGTGACCTCAGAACACGTTCCCCATATAATTACCAGTCATAGGGATGAGTGGTGACCTCAGAACACGTTCCCCATATAATTACCAGTCATAGGGATGAGTGGTGACCTCAGAACACGTTCCCCATATAATTACCAGTCATAGGGATGAGTGGTGACCTCAGAACACGTTCCCCATATAATTACCAGTCATAGGGATGAGTGGTGACCTCAGAACACGTTCCCCATATAATTACCAGTCATAGGGATGAGTGGTGACCTCAGAACACGTTCCCCATATAATTACCAGTCATAGGGATGAGTGGTGACCTCAGAACACGTTCCCCATATAATTACCAGTCATAGGGATGAGTGGTGACCTCAGAACACGTTCCCCATATAATTACCAGTCATAGGGATGAGTGGTGACCTCAGAACACGTTCCCCATATAATTACCAGTCATAGGGATGAGTGGTGACCTCAGAACACGTTCCCCATATAATTACCAGTCATAGGGATGAGTGGTGACCTCAGAACACGTTCCCCATATAATTACCAGTCATAGGGATGAGTGGTGACCTCAGAACACGTTCCCCATATAATTACCAGTCATAGGGATGAGTGGTGACCTCAGAACACGTTCCCCATATAATTACCAGTCATAGGGATGAGTGGTGACCTCAGAACACGTTCCCCATATAATTACCAGTCATAGGGATGAGTGGTGACCTCAGAACACGTTCCCCATATAATTACCAGTCATAGGGATGAGTGGTGACCTCAGAACACGTTCCCCATATAATTACCAGTCATAGGGATGAGTGGTGACCTCAGAACACGTTCCCCATATAATTACCAGTCATAGGGATGAGTGGTGACCTCAGAACACGTTCCCCATATAATTACCAGTCATAGGGATGAGTGGTGACCTCAGAACACGTTCCCCATATAATTACCAGTCATAGGGATGAGTGGTGACCTCAGAACACGTTCCCCATATAATTACCAGTCATAGGGATGAGTGGTGACCTCAGAACACGTTCCCCATATAATTACCAGTCATAGGGATGAGTGGTGACCTCAGAACACGTTCCCCATATAATTACCAGTCATAGGGATGAGTGGTGACCTCAGAACACGTTCCCCATATAATTACCAGTCATAGGGATGAGTGGTGACCTCAGAACACGTTCCCCATATAATTACCAGTCATAGGGATGAGTGGTGACCTCAGAACACGTTCCCCATATAATTACCAGTCATAGGGATGAGTGGTGACCTCAGAACACGTTCCCCATATAATTACCAGTCATAGGGATGAGTGGTGACCTCAGAACACGTTCCCCATATAATTACCAGTCATAGGGATGAGTGGTGACCTCAGAACACGTTCCCCATATAATTACCAGTCATAGGGATGAGTGGTGACCTCAGAACACGTTCCCCATATAATTACCAGTCATAGGGATGAGTGGTGACCTCAGAACACGTTCCCCATATAATTACCAGTCATAGGGATGAGTGGTGACCTCAGAACACGTTCCCCATATAATTACCAGTCATAGGGATGAGTGGTGACCTCAGAACACGTTCCCCATATAATTACCAGTCATAGGGATGAGTGGTGACCTCAGAACACGTTCCCCATATAATTACCAGTCATAGGGATGAGTGGTGACCTCAGAACACGTTCCCCATATAATTACCAGTCATAGGGATGAGTGGTGACCTCAGAACACGTTCCCCATATAATTACCAGTCATAGGGATGAGTGGTGACCTCAGAACACGTTCCCCATATAATTACCAGTCATAGGGATGAGTGGTGACCTCAGAACACGTTCCCCATATAATTACCAGTCATAGGGATGAGTGGTGACCTCAGAACACGTTCCCCATATAATTACCAGTCATAGGGATGAGTGGTGACCTCAGAACACGTTCCCCATATAATTACCAGTCATAGGGATGAGTGGTGACCTCAGAACACGTTCCCCATATAATTACCAGTCATAGGGATGAGTGGTGACCTCAGAACACGTTCCCCATATAATTACCAGTCATAGGGATGAGTGGTGACCTCAGAACACGTTCCCCATATAATTACCAGTCATAGGGATGAGTGGTGACCTCAGAACACGTTCCCCATATAATTACCAGTCATAGGGATGAGTGGTGACCTCAGAACACGTTCCCCATATAATTACCAGTCATAGGGATGAGTGGTGACCTCAGAACACGTTCCCCATATAATTACCAGTCATAGGGATGAGTGGTGACCTCAGAACACGTTCCCCATATAATTACCAGTCATAGGGATGAGTGGTGACCTCAGAACACGTTCCCCATATAATTACCAGTCATAGGGATGAGTGGTGACCTCAGAACACGTTCCCCATATAATTACCAGTCATAGGGATGAGTGGTGACCTCAGAACACGTTCCCCATATAATTACCAGTCATAGGGATGAGTGGGGACCTCAGAGCACGTTCCCCATAAGGTTACCGGTCATAGGGATGAGTGGTGACCCGTACAGAACACACATACATAGAGTCACATGTTCTCGGGTACAAAACACACAGAACCAGGACGGGTTGTAGATGAATGAACTGTGATCAGGGCCACATTCACCCAATGATTATATAATGATAAAGTCTCACCTCACTAGAAGAGATCCTCCATCCAGTGATTCTTGCCTGCAGGTCCCCCTCATCCCTACCATCACATTCTAACTGCTGTGCTGCAGTGATGACCTGCAATGGAATAGAAGTAGAGGGTTAGCTTATAGGGTATAGGAACCACCAGACATCTGTTACAAAAATAAAACTGCTGCCCCTGCCAGGAATCATGCCAAATGATAACTTCCTGTGCTCTGCGACTGTGCTGACTGTTATCAGATACATTGCTCCCGGCTATCTGTATGATCTACAAATCTCCCGCCTCAGTATGTTATTGAGAAGAGGAGAGGGGGGTGTTCTGCAGTCCTGTGACAACACTGCTCCTCCATAGATACAAAACTCCCGCCGCAGTATGTAATGGAGAAGAGGAGAGGGGGGTGTTCTGCAGTCCTGTGACAACACTGCTCCTCCATAGATACAAAACTCCCGCCGCAGTATGTAATGGAGAAGAGGAGAGGGGGGTGTTCTGCGGTCCTGTGACAACACTGCTCCTCCATAGATACAAAACTCCCGCCGCAGTATGTAATGGAGAAGAGGAGAGGGGGGTGTTCTGCAGTCCTGTGACAACACTGCTCCTCCATAGATACAAAACTCCCGCCGCAGTATGTAATGGAGAAGAGGAGAGGGGGGTGTTCTGGGGTCCTGTGACAACACTGCTCCTCCATAGATACAAAACTCCCGCCCCGGTATGTAATGGAGAAGAGGAGAGGGGGGTGTTCTGGGGTCCTGTGACAACACTGCTCCTCCATAGATACAGTACAATGAGTGAAGGTTATCACCCCAAGACATGAAGTGTGTTAATGGCAGGATCACGGGGTGAAAATTAAGGGGAAATGAAAGAGAAATTGAATGCAGACACCACATCCAATGACTGTATATAATGTATACAATATATGACATTTTTGTTATTGGGTAACACTTAAAAGCGTAAGGAATCTGCAACCAGAAAAGTAGAAATACCTTTTTTTTCCTAGCTTATGGAAGAGTGGAGAAGAGTAACTATATCTGCACTTCTATGGATTTCCCATCACTTCCTGTTCCTGTTTTCAGGGCCGGTGCAAGGATTTTCTGGGCGGCCGACTGTCAATTTTCCGCCCTGTTCCCTGGCGCCGTAAGGCAAGTGCCCATGTTGCCTTGCGCTTGCGCCGGCCCTGCCTGTTTTAAGGTGTCGGCAGGACAGGAAATTAAGGGATTTCCCCCAAAATGGGTACCTGCTTGTGAGTCCAGCCTATCGCTGTACAAAAATATCTTTATTTTAATAATCACTATGTCGCCCGGAAGAAGGGACCCTGCGTGGCCCCCGAAAGGTTTGCTATATGACGCATGTGACATTTTCATAACAAGTGCTTTACTTCTTCTACGTATCATCGAGTGCTGGCGACTTCTATTATGGACCGTATTGGACAGATGTCCCCTTTACTTCCTGTCTCTATGATCATCTGTCACTAGGACAGGAAGTGGTGAGAAATCTATTGTAGGTGGTAACAAAGACCTGACACAGGTTGTAAGTCTCTCTTATTCTATTCCACACACAACGTCAGGTTTTAGCTTTGAAAAGTCAATCTTTGCTTCAGACCTGAACCATCCGGTGAGAATATAAAAGAGATTGATTTGCCTCCAAACACATATAAAGTTTCTATCAGTGAACATCTCCCAACTTTCCCTCTCATGAAGAAACATTCGCAGACTTCTGGAATATTTTAATGATGTGCCGGAACCGGCCGAGGGAACGAACAGGAAATGGGGAAACATTCTGCCCCGTCATCATTAATAATTGCTCCAATTAATGACCCCGGGCCGGCTCTATCGATACATTTTATAGTCAGAACGCTGCACGGCATGAACTCTCATTGATTTCTTTAAGTGCCTATTAATTGTACGTTGGCGTACGACATTAATCGATACCCGTCATATTCCTGTTAATGAGGACCCATCAACGGGGAGAAGACAAAGCCATGTGCGTCTCTGTATATAAGTTATTTTATGTCCCACATGGGAGGTAATAAAGTTGTATACATGCTCCGATGATGTCCGGGATATAATCCCAGCGTGAGCGTTGCTGAGACTGATAGTTCCACAGCGGCTGAGGCGTTTCCTGGTAATAGGTGACAACATAGGAGAATTTCAGGGTCAGGGGGACCTGGCAGACACCAGATGTGTATCCCTCTTCAACTCTCACCTCCTCCAACCTGTGCAGACATTACAAGGGGGGGAGGGGGTGGGGGTTCACATAATAACCAATCTGAACGGTTGGAGATTGTCCTAACAGACCGCCTGCTATACCTTCCATACCGCCGCTCGGCAAAACGCTCCGCCTACTGCGCCGCGGTGTGGGGCTAATGAAGAGATGAGCCACCCTTACCACCAAAGTGCAACGCCAGCCAAATGTTTTGTAGTTCTAGGATGAGGTGAGCCTATGGCAGGTCATTCAAGTCCGAGTACCTGCTGGCCAGGCCTCCGCTCACTTCCTGTACTGATAGCAGTGGTCACGGGACAGGAAGTGAGCCGATATGTACTCAGTGGGCTCAAGGATGTCACCAGCACACCAATAGTGAAGTGAAATGAGTCCATTCAATGACAAAACAATGCCATCCAAATGCAAGCGCTTCCGGGGGCTTAAATCTGACGTCGGAAATGCTATTCTCACAAGCTCCGCCCCCCGGTTTGTCATTCTTCACTTCTGGACAGATTGGGTAAAAGTTCATATTTCTCTCAGGGTTTTGTCTGGCTGTGACCGCCGTCAGGGAGACTTTCCTTTCGCTTTGTGTCCCTGTGACACCCGTACAGGAAATAGGCAGTACAGTGGTCACTGGAACAGGAAGTGGCAGCCAGCTCTACGAAATCATTGTGAGAAGTTTACATTTGTCCCTTTCTCCACCATAAATGTGACTTTGTCTGGTTTCCCCTTATCGGAGAGGCGGCCATGTCCAATCTTGTCCCATAGGGACACGTAGAAACTGAAGGGCGCAATGCACTCTGTTGGGTGGCGGTACGGCACACGTTACTGCATTGCCATGTGTCAGCGCATTGCACTGCTATTCATTCTCAATGGCACCCCAACACACTAAAGGAATGCGCATGCAGTGCAGGGCACCGCAGAGCCCTACGGGGTGTTGTGGTGCGTTTCATTGCAAACAATGGTTCATGTCTGTTCTATCAGATGTTCACATGTACTACCGGCCCAATGGGCTGCCTTCATCCAATGCACCAGGACACCAAGGATCGGATGGGTCCTAACTAGTGTTGTCACCTGTCCAGGATTTCCCCGGGTTTTGAATGCTGTGCCCGGATTTCATGGCAGCAGAAACCCGGACACAAGATGTCAGGCAGACGGGGGCAACCAAAATTAAGACCGGGGCTACTGCCCCCCACCCCCCACTGAAAATGGTCTCAACTGTGATATTTACATAAGAATGGGCGGAGCTATTTACATATGAATAAGCCGCGACTCCCAAACAAATGTCCGCGCACCACTAGAGTGTACGGGTTTCGCTTGAAGAAAAGGTGGCGACCCTACTCCTAACAGAGCCACCGATTCCTCTCCAATCTAGTCAAAGCAAAATAGAAAATGTATTGGGAGTTCAGGGCTTATCAATCCCCCCAATGGTCTTCCAGCTATCCTTTGGGTGGAGCGCCCCTTTAACGCTATCACCACGTTGACTTGTAATTAAAGTTCTGCCTGCTGCAGGTGATTTGCAGGAAGCGGCCCGGCGACTGCTGTCGGCGAAGCTGCGGACAGATATATCGGGCAGTATTTCCTGTCGCGTATACACATAAGATGTATACCGCCCCCCTGGCTCCGATAAGTCCACGTCGCAGAGCCAACAATCTATTTAGCGTTTACGCGGATGTCCCGTTGTATATCTTCCGCCTCGTAATATGTTTATCCTAACGCAGGCCATTGCTCACCTTGTCAAAACGTCCCCCAGACATCCGCCGCGGTCAGCTGGCTCTGCCTATCTAGAGGCAGAGCCAGCTGTACCCGCCCCCTCCCCCGTTCGTTTTGCCAGTCAGCGCTGGCGTAGCAGGGAGGGGGGAATCCAGCCCCTCCCCTGTCACGGCAGTGAGCCGTGACAGGATCGAGAGGTGAGCGAACGCCGGTCTGGATCCATTATTGTCTGGATCCGCCCATCTGCGTGAGTGACAGCTGGCGCTGTCTATCTAGAGGCAGAGCCAGCTGTACCCTCCCCCGTCCGTTCCGCCAGTCAGCACTGGAAGATCGGAGCGGGGAGGGGGGAATCCAGCCCCTCCCCTGACACGGCTCTCTGCAGGAACATGATCGAGAAGTGAGCGAGGGACGGTATGTGTTCTCTCACATCCCGATCTACTGAGCCGACCTGTGACAGTCTCATTGTCACAGGTCGGCTAGAACTATGAGGTGAGTGAAAAGCCCCTCCCCCCCATAGTTCTCCTTTAACTACATACAAGATTGCCGGGACTTGACTGACGCCTTGTAACCCGGAAATAGCAGAATATCATCCTATTGTTCTCACTCTATATTACAGCGCTACCTCGGATCACAAACTTAATTCCTTCCATGATTCTGGTCACGAAGCGAATCAAACTGTGATCAGACCGCGATCTGGACTAGAGGAAGCCACGACCGTGTGTCAGAGCGGGGAAGATGGCTGCTGTTGTCTTTGTCACCCGAATGCAGAGTTTGCGAACTAAGCAAAATTTTGCCGAACTTCCTGTTTGCGACCGAATTGTTCGCTAATAGAAGCGTTGATGAACTGTATACTGTAAGGGTGTGCTCCCATATACATAGAGGATGCACTGTGCACACCCGGGGGGGAAAGCCGACCTTACATCAGATGTATCCTTACATGATCAGTGTGTACGGCCGCTCACTAACATGTCATTGTAACACTTCCAGGTATTTATTATCTCTCACAACACAATGTTGCAGTCTGATCACTGGGGGAGGGGAGACTGAGGAAATGCTTCCTCTTGCCTGCAGCAGACTGATCACTGGGGGAGGGGAGACTGAGGAACTGCTTCATCCTGCCTGCAGCAGACTGATCACTTGGGGAGGGGAGACTGAGGAAATGCTTCCTCCTGCCTGCAGCAGACTGATCACTAGGGGAGGGGAGACTGAGGAAATGCAGACT
>NW_017307547.1:203476-204745 GCF_000935625.1 Nanorana parkeri | reverse complement strand
TCCTGCCTGCAGCAGACTGATCACTTGGGGAGGGGAGACTGAGGAAATGCTTCCTCCTGCCTGCAGCAGACTGATCACTAGGGGAGGGGAGACTGAGGAAATGCTTCCTCCTGCCTGCAGCAGACTGATCACTAGGGGAGGGGAGACTGAGGAAATGCAGACTGATCACTGGGGGAGGGGAGAATGAGAAAATGCTTCCTCCTGCCTGCAGCAGACTGATCACTGGGGGAGGGGAGACTGAGGATTGTTCACTTTTCCTGCCTTCTCCAAACTCTTCACCCTTTGTAAATGGCCCTGCAAATGTTAGCGTTTTGGCTACTTTGCAGCAATGATGGACTAGCTCATAGTCCCAATGAGAAATCTGGGTAGAACTGGGCCCCTCGGGGGCCAGGGGCCCTAAAGCCATCATCAGCTTTCTGACACCATTGCTGTAACTCCTGACCTGTCCCTCTCACTGTCCCGTCTTACAACACTCCGGTGTTCTGTCCAAAGCTCCAACTCGCCGAAATCTCCAACTACCTCACTGCAAATTGGGAGATTTCGACCCGACAGCATTAGACTGCAAAACGCAAGGACTGACGGAGCTTCTGTATTCAGCAGGTGGCAAACTCGACGAGTATTCTGAAAACGCTGTGCGCGCAAGCGCACCGCGACTGTACGGCGCTCCGGTCTTTCTGAGCACCGGAAGTGAGGTAGTTGGAGATTTCGATGAGTTGGAGCTTTCGATAGAACACCGGCATTGTGAAAGCTTTGACGTCTCTAAAGCCAATGCTGCGAATATAAAACGTTGACAGGAAAGTTTTCGATAAAGTTTGTCGCGGCTTTCTGCACATTAAACTTTTCTGCCGCCAGTCGGCTATTAATTCCAGTGCGCAGTTAAGGGCCCCGAATGGCGGCAGGAAGGGCCGCCGGTCCTGTCCAAATAAGTCATTTAAAATCGGGTTTTCAGCAGGAAAGTTAACCAGCCAGTAAATTAGGATGCCTAATCTCTCGGACGGGGGGAGGGGCCGCGATCCGCGCTCCCTCCATACGACGGGGCCGCGGCCCTCCTCTGTAATCAATCGTCAGCCTGACAGCAATCTTAATTAAAATTTGACACAGTATGTCTTTTAATTAGGCGCGGAGAGAGAGCCGAGCGCTATCAATATTTAGCAGGATAATTGTATGAATTGACGCTTCACAAGGCAGCAGCAGGAGAGGGGACGCAGAACAGCAGGCGGCTATTCAAGCGCACGTTGCAAGATGGTCGCTTGTAGATAATCTGCGTTA
>NW_017307547.1:200540-203140 GCF_000935625.1 Nanorana parkeri | reverse complement strand
GAGGGGGGGGGGGGATTCAACATTCCGCCACATTCCACACCTCAGCGCTCTACTGTTGAACATGATGCACCTGAGATGTCGCCTTACAGAACCTGTACTGTCTGTATAACACCAGTAGTATCACAGTACTACAATATATACCATCCGCCCCCTCCTGTGATAAAGACCGCTCACTGCTGCTCTCTGTCCTTGTGCAGGGTGACTGGTCTTGTCTCCGCCCCCTCCTGTGATAAAGACCGCTCACTGCTGCTCTCTCCTTGTGCAGGGTGACTGGTCTTGTCTACGCCCCCTCCTGTGATAAAGACCGCTCACTGCTGCTCTCTCTCTCCTTGTGCAGGGTGACTGGTCTCGTCTCCGCCCCCTCCTGTAATAAAGACCGCTCACTGATGATCCCTCTCCTTGTGCAGGGTGACTGGTCTCGACCCCGCACCCTCCTGTAATAAAGAACGGTCACTGCTGCTGTCTGTCCTTGTGCAGGGTGACTGGGCTCGTCTCCGCCCCCTCCTGTAATAAAGACCGGTCACTGATGCTCCCTCTCCTTGTGCAGGGTGGCTGGTCTCGTCGCCGCCCCCTCCTGTAATAAAGACCGCTCACTGCTGCTCTCTCCTTGTGCAGGGTGACTGGGCTCGTCTCCGCCCCCTCCTGTTATAAAGACCGCTCACTGATGATCCCTCTCCTTGTGCAGGGTGGCTGGTCTCGTCGCCGCCCCCTCCTGCAAGGAATTGTTCATCCCTTTAATGTTCTCACAACCTTCTATTGTAAGGAATGGTTCATCCTGGAGGAGATGACTGCAGACAAAGGTTACTGAGGAAGATAGGTGTATGAGGAATATTAATGTCCTTCCCCCTAGAATCGGCCTCCTTGTATCCCCCTCCGGTCACGTTTCCCAGCACCGCTGTCATCCTGCCCTGCAGCCCCCTCACATCGTCCTTCTACATCTATTTATATCCTGGAAGTCTGCGGTGAGCGGGAAACGATGCGGAGAGGTGACCCTCCGATACAGACCGCCAGGTGAGGACTCGCAAGGGAAGGACAGGGCCTCTCCGCTACACTCATGGAACAATGTAACCGAGAGAAATGATTTATTGATACAGAACTGTTACACACGAGGAACCTGACCGTACAAGCTCCCAGTCTAACTCTTGCCTTACAATGTGTTACAATGTGTTACAATGTGTACAACCTCCTCTACAGCCCTCAATACCATGTGATGTGAGGCCTCACCTGAGCAATCCAATCTATTTATATCCAATCAGGTAGGTGGCTGCACCAGATCATTGTTGGCAGATGGAAAGGAGATTGTACAACCAGATTATGCCATGTGTGGCCCGCATAAGAGGGACAGGAAGATTAGACACAAGAGGTAAGGGAGAGGGCAAGGGGTGCCGGGGATTGCAGTCGGTTGGGGTGGAAAGGAAGATGGAGAGCACTGCTTAAAGTGGACCTGGCATTGGACACATTTCCTTTCAAGTACAAGTATGGAAAATGATATGCAAGTGTAACATTCCCTGGTATTTATTATGCTTCCTTCTGCCTGCAGCAGACTGATCACTGGGGGAGGCGAGATTGGGGAAATGCTTCCTCCTGCCTGCAGCAGACTGATCACTGGGGGAGAGGAGACTGATGAAATGCTTCCTCCTGCCTGTAGCAGACTGATCACTGGGGGAGAGGAGACTGAGGAAATGCTTCCTCCTGCCTGCAGCAGACTGACAATATCATCTCAATCTAGGCAAAGTCACTGACTGGAGCTGAAGAATGGCTTTGTAATGAGAAAAGGTGGAACGTTGCTGAAAAATGACACTATTGTATACTGTGACCTGTCAGGAATGTGCTAATGCAGACTTGTACAGTTACCGGCAGGTCCTCTTTAAGGTGCAGATTAGTCCAACAGAACAGGGCAGACATAGAGGTCTTTATGGTACCGGTAGGCTTGGAGCCCCTCACCCGCACTCGCAGTCTGTAATCCGCTTTAAATTGACTTTACTGCTTTTCCAGACTTATTTCTGTTTATCTCAAAATAGCCTCAGAAACCCGGATTGGATTGTGTTAGATTATCAGGTCTCAGGACCTGCCCCCAGCTCTGCGCTCTCACCGGGAGTCTGCACTGCATTCTAAATATATACGATGAGTTATTATTGTCATGTTAAAGGTTCAGTCCACCTTCTGCATAAAAGTATTAAAAGCCACCGGGATGATCTAATGTTCAATGAGCATTCTCTACTGTTTTTGTATTGGACCCTGTACTCCCCCCAGCCAGCTTTTACTATAGGGACTCTGAGTGGTCACGTGACCATGTGACCACTCATGTGACCATGTCCCCCCCAGCCAGCGTTTACTATAGGGTCTCTGAATGGTTTATGACCTTGTCAACCCCAGCCAGCTTTCACTATGATGACTCCGAGTAGTCACGTGACCTTGTCCCCCAAGCCAGCTTTTATTATAAGGACTCTGAGTGGTCATGTGACCTTGTCCCCCCCTCAGCCAGCCTTCACTATGATGACTCTCAGTAGCCATGTGACCTTGTCCTCCCAGCCAGCTTTCACTATGATGACTCTCAGTAGTCATGTGACCTTGTCCCCCCCCCCCCCCCCCCGCCAGCT
>NW_017307547.1:195026-200520 GCF_000935625.1 Nanorana parkeri | reverse complement strand
CACCTAAAATTGGTGGAAAAAAAATTCCAGCACAAGGGGCGAAGGGGGTTCTTCACAGTAAGATCAGTTAGGGTCTGGAACTCACTGCCACAGGCGGCGATCTCAGCAAATAATGTGGAATTGTTCAAGAAACTTTTGGACGATTTCTTAAGGGACCGTAATATACAGGGGTACAGGTAATATACAGGGGTACAGGTAACATACAGGGGTACGGGTAATATACAGGGGTACGGGTAACATACAGGGGTACAGGTAATATCCAAGGGTACAGGTAACATACAGGGGTACAGGTAATATACAAGGGTACAGGTAACATACAGGGGTACAGGTAATATACAAGGGTACAGGTAACATACAGGGGTACGGGTAATATACAGGGGTACAGGTACTCCTAGAATGAGATCCTAATAGGTTGGACTTGATGGACTAATGTCTTTATTCAGCCTCAAATACTATGTAACTATGTAAGGTTGGCATGGTGTAAGGATTTAGTACTGGAGCTGGCCATGGTGCTGAACCTCTCCTCTGTCCGCTCAGTGTCTTAGACAGAGGCAGGTACAATGTAAGTTTTCTGCATCAGTTCTGAGGATGAAACCCTGTGATCTCACTTCTCTACAGATCTGTCACAACTACCGTGAGACGTGGAATACACGGAGGAGAGCGGGAGGATGAGATTGCATCTGTTAGAGGTGTGATCAAAGGATGTTTTGTGTGAAAAGTGACAAACTACTGAAGAGTCCTCCTGGAGCCGCAGAGAAGGGAAGAGCCGACGTGGTGCCCTTCCAGTCTTATGAAATAGAGAATTACGGAGGGCAGCATTGATGTGCATGGTGCAATCAGCTAACATCTCTCCACAGTCTGCAACTAAAATCAAAACAACCATATTTACTAAGTGTGGTGGACATTGCAGGGAGTCATTATCAACCAATCAGAAGCCATCTTCGATCAAGTAAAACCTGCTCAGTTCACGCCGTCGCCGTGCCGCACTGAGCAGGACTGACACTCTCCCCCCCGCCCCGTCTTTTTTCTCTACAACCATTTCAACTCATCCTGGAAATAATCGGCATGCACTCCGAGAGAGACGGTGAGGTCGCTGCCCCGTGTGGCGAGAACATTATCGGGTGTTTCATCTACCGCCGCCAATTGCTGTGACAGGAACAGAGGCGGCCTTTGATGAACGCAGAACTCCAGACTAACAAAGCCAGAAAAAAAAAAAGCTGTGAAAGCAGAAAGAAGGAAAATTGTAGGGTTGAGGGAAAGTTGTGTGTGTGTGTGTATATACTGTATACATCAAAGGACAAGATAGAGGGAGGGATAAAGATGGACAGGGGGAAAGGAGAAAATATGGAATATAGAAAGAAAGAGAGGGGGAGGAAGAGAGAGAGAGAGAGAGAGAGAGATGGAAGGAGAGGGAGAGATGGAAGGAGAGAGAGAGAGGGAGAGATGGAGGGAGAGAGATGGGAGAAGGAGAGAGAGAGATGGAAGGAGAGAGAGAGAGGGAGAGATGGAAGGAGAGAGAGAGAGAGAGAGAGAGGGAGAGATGGAGGGAGAGAGATGGAATATAGAATAAAGAGAGGGGGAGGAAAAAAGATGGAAGGGAGAGAGAGAGGTGGGGAGAAGAGGGGGGAAGAGAGAGAGAGAGAGAAAGATGGAATATAGAATAAAGAGAGGGGGAGGAAAAGAGATGGAAGAAGGAAAGGAGAGAGATATGGAAGGAGAGAGAGATGTACACGCCGCAATATGTAAAGTCTTCAACCTGGCCCTGAGCGTTGGGTTCTACCCTCAAGTATGGAACCAAGGCCTCATAACACCCATCCATAAGAGTGGAGACCAGTATGATCCAGCCGACTACAGAGGGATATGTGTCAGCAGCACGCTGGGAAAACTGTTCAATAGCATTCTGAATAAAAGAATCCTCAGCTTCCTGACACAGCATCATGTCCTCAGCAGAAGCCAAGCCGGGATCATGCCAAACCATCGTACTACAGATCACATCTACACCCTGCACAGTCTCATCAAGAACCATGTCCACCATACAAAACATGGGAACATATTTGCCTGCTTTGTGGACTTTAAGAAGGCCTATGACTCAGTGTGGCACCTCGGCCTGTTCCTCAAACTACTGGAGAGTGGAATAGGAGGGAAAACCTATGATGTCATCATGAGCTCAGGAAGAGGAGGAACTGAGAGGAACATGAGAGATCCTGGAGTTATAAATCCCCAACATGGACTCACCCCCAATTATATTACTCCTTACCCCTGACAATGTCCCCGGACTTACCTATTCCTCCATAGAATCCTTTACCCCTAATAATGTTCTACTACCCAAACCGCCCCCCCCAAAAAAAATTTACATAAAAGAAAGGGAGAGAGAGAGAGAGAGCGAGGGGGAAAGAAGAGAGGGAGATAAGAGAGAGCGGGAGAGAAGAGAGGGAGAGAAGAGAGGGGGAAAGAAGAGAGGGAGAGAAGAGAGAGGGAGTGGGAAAGAAGAGAGGGAGATAAGAGAGAGAGGGAGAAAAGAGAGAGAGGGAGAAAAGAGAGAGGGAGAGAAGAGAGAGTGAGAGGGAGAAAATAGAGGGAGAGAAGAGAGAGAGGGAGATAAGAGAGAGCGGGAGAGGGAGAGAAGAGAGAGAGGGAGAAAAGAGAGGGAGAGAAGAGAGGGAGAGAAGAGAGAGGGAGGGAGATAAGAGAGAGCGAGATAAGAGAGAGAGAGAGGGAGGGAGAGAAGAGAGGCAGGGAGATAAGAGAGAGGGAGATAAGAGCGAGGGAGAGAGAGCGGGAGAGAAGAGAAGAGAGAGGGAGTGGGAAAGAAGAGAGGGAGATAAGAGAGAGGGAGAAAAGAGAGAGGGAGAAAAGAGAGAGGGAGAGAGAGTGAGAGAAGAGAGAGAGGGAGATAAGAGAGCGGGAGAGAGAGCGGGAGAGAGAGAGAGAGTGAGAAAAGAGAGGGAGAGAGAGCGGGAGAGAATAGTGGGAGAGAAGAGAGAGAGGGAGATAAGAGAGAGAGAGAGGAAGGGAGAGAAGAGAGGCAGGGAGATAAGAGCGGGGGAGAGAGAGCGGGAGAGAAGAGAGGGAGATAAGAGAGAGGGAGGGAGAGAAGAGAGAGAGGGGGAGAGAGAGGGGGGGAGAGAGGGGGGAGAGAGAGCGGGAGAGAAGAGAGGGAGAGAGAGAAAGGATAGATCAGTATAAGTTGAATAAGCTGATCCCGGAGAACTTCTAATGTGTTTATACAGCATCAAATTTAGTGCTGAGAAGATTTATTTGCAGAGATGCAATTACACAGCTCACCCCAGTGATTCATATGCAAAGGGGATTTTTCATTACTGGCTGCTGTTTGCATAAGAAATAAAACGAGAACTTTCTGAATTCCAATAGAAGGTGATATGGGGATGAGATTACATTCTTGTATCCGGATCGGGCAGCCGCGTCACACACAGCCCAGGGGCGCAGACAACGAGAAAGAAGCAGAAACGTAATAAAGCTGATACTTCGAGACATACAAACTCATCTACGATCTGTTCACAAAAACCTGATTGAGCGATGTTATAAAATCACTTTATATTTCAACGTATCGATTTCTTATAATTGCCAAACATTCAGATGTTGCTTCCTTGCCACCAATGGCAAAGTATACCATGTAGAGAACCGCCCATTCCAATCTCACTTCCCATGCTTGTGACGTGTTCACTGCTTTTCCCAGAAGTCTTCACAGAGCTTACATTGTAAATAAAGCTTCACATACATGTTACATTTCTCGGTTTGTAGCCTTTGATGATATTTTGGCCAAGTGTATTGAACATCTACAGGAATGCCAGGATGCAAGCTTTCTCTTTTTACAACACTGGGGGTCAGGGCTATAGCTACCATGGGGCAAGTGAGGTACTCACCACAGGCACAGCTGAGAGGGGGCGTAGCCAGGGCCGGCCTGGCTGCGCTTCCTCGCCCCTGTTGCCATGGCGAGCACAGGCGCCATTAGCCACAGGGGTGCCAGGCGGCCAACACAGCCGCGGCTCTGACGCACCTGGGCGGATCGCTGGGTGAAGAGGAGTGGCACAGGCTACAGCTTCTCCTCGGATCCCCGCTGCTCTCCCCCGCCTGACTCTGTGTCCTCAATCTCTTTTTCTATATCAAAAAGGAAATGTCAGGGGTCTGTTTAGACCCCCAATATTTCCCCAGATCCCACAACGGTAAAAAAAAAATGAAATAATAATAATAAAAAATTAAAACAGAAACAGAAACAAAAACACCTCCCCACACACACACTCATGCGCACATTATTAGACATGTGCAAAGACTAAATAAACGGAAACTAAAAATGTTTTCATTAGTTTTCGTCAAACTAAACAAATTTTTATGCTACTATTTTTGAATTTGAACACCAGTGCATTCTGCGCGCCGCCATTCTGGAGGCGTGGAGCATGACCTCACATAATGCCGTGCGTGCGCGGAGTCGGGTGACATAACACGTCTGTTGGGGGGGCACCATTTTCTGTTCTTGCCTCAGAAGGAGCTAAAGGAGCTAGCTACGGCTCTGCTGGGGGTGATCATGCATTTATAGCAATGGTGTCAGCAACCCCTCACCTCCTGCGCATGCGCCAAATCCAGGTCTCCGTGCTGTTCGTAGAACACTTACGCGCAAAATGCGCCAAATGGCGCACCGGAAGTGGCACGCTTAATTATGATTACTTCCCTATATAAACCCGGCCTGCAGACCTACAGATTGCTGGATTGTCCTCAGCCCCTCCCCGTGCTTCTGTGTCCTGCGATTACCTGTCCCTGTGAACTGCCTGTCTCCGATGCCTTGCCTTGACTACTCCTGATTGCTGCCTGCCTCTGACCTCGGACTGAATACGGGACTTCTCTCTGCTCGATCCCTCTGTACCGTCTACGCTCTCCTGGTTTGACCTCGGCTTGCTTTGACCCTGATTTCCGGATCACCCCTGCTCAGCTACAGAAGCAGCCTTCTGCTTGCACGGTTTCAACACCACTCGCACCCGTGCCACTCGCTGTCCGCCAGGTCTCTGTCTCCACTTCCAGAGGCCTCAGGACACGAGGTGCAAGGGAAGCCTCACACGGGTCAGTCTCCCATCAGGAACGTGATAAAAGGAGATCCTCAAACTTAGCAGTCTTGACTAATGTGCTCATCAATTCATTACTAGCTTTATAGCAAGGTGCACACGGAAGGGCCTCAAACAGTAAAACAGCAAAAAGTTTCCAGGCACAGTCACCAGCCAGCATGCAAAAAAAAAACCTGTCTAACCACTAAGGTTAAAAGCAGAGGTTCAGATACACGTCTTCTGCAGAGAATGTGAAAGCCGCACAGCCGCGCCAAGGTACCTCTTATAGTGCGGTCCTAACTCTAACCTATGAGAGTCTCCATCTTGGAGCACATGGGGCAAAAGATTAAATTGGGTGCAGGTTTGTCAGGAGGAAGCCCAACCTCCCTTAAAAAGGTACAGGTACGCACAAGGGACACCGCACATCACAACGGCAGCTG
>NW_017307547.1:188293-194951 GCF_000935625.1 Nanorana parkeri | reverse complement strand
ATGCGTCACTGCACCAAATCAGTCAAATCAGTTTTTTTGCATGCTGGCTGGTGACTGTGCCTGGAAACTCTTTGCTGTTTTAATGTTTGAAGCCCTTCCGTGTGCACCTTGCTATAAAGCTGGTAACGAATTGATGAGTGCGTTTGCTATTTGTTTTGCCTGACTAATGTCTAGACATGTGCGATTCGTTTCGTTCCGAATCGAAATTCGGACGAATTTTCGGATTTTAAAACAAAACAAATTTTTTGGCAGTGCACATGTCTACTAATGTCCTGTCTCCGTGTCTCCAGGACAGAAGCAGGTAAGAATCTGCAGTGAGATATGCTGCAATCCCTGCAGTGCTCTCTACAGCTCTCCAAATGTTTAAAGGAGAACTATGGGGTCAGGGCTTTTCTCCATAGTTCTCCTTAGGGTAACGGGAGGACACAAACTAGCGTCCTCCCGTTATCCTAAGCTCAGTATACCGCAAGCTACAGCTCGCGGTATACTGAGACGCTGCAGCCGGAGCGGATCCCGACGTCGATGTCGAGATCCGCCCAGCTGCGTGAGTGACAGCTGGCTCTGCATATCTAGAGGCAGAGCCAGCTGTACCCGCCCCCTTCCCCGCCCGTTCCGCCAGTCAGCGCTGGAATCCAGCCCCTCCCCTGTCACGGCGGAGAGCCGTTACAGGATCGAGAGGTGAGCGAACGCCGGTATGTGTTCCCTCACCTCCCGATCTACTGAGCTGACCTGTGACAGTCTCATTGTCACAGGTCGGCTAGAACTATGAGGTGAGTGACAAGCCCCTCCCCCTCATAGTTCTCCTTTAATCAATTACCATACAGTGTCGCAGCCTATGAAGAACCTTGACTTCCTAAATGGGATCACAGTGTGGAATTGTAAGCTGCGTGCCCAAATATTTTTCTCCGGCCTGGAGAAGCAAAACCTTCCTTCAGTTATCAGACCATAACAAGCCGGAGAAAAGAAAATCCTTCTGTGCTCCTGTAATTGACGAGTTTGGAATACTAACAAGCAGTTATTATTGTTAATAGGAAGAGAAAAGAAGATGCGGGCGTTGAAGACATCGCTATCTCCTTTCTAAGTTGGCAGCTAATCCCCGCCCCGCATTTGGCGGGCGCTCAGTTTTTTAATTTAGGCGCCCCGCGTCACATATTAGCATCGGCACGGTTTAATTTGCCATCATTGTTCGCGGCACAATCTAGCCGCCACATAAAAGTACGGTACTTGCTGGAGATTAATAAATATTTCTTCAAAGGGAAGACGGAGTTTTTGTGTGTTCAGCCCGAGCCTGGAGACGCACAAAAGGCGCCCGCGTACTGTGCCTGAATGCGCCGTGATTGAGGCTGAGAATCCAAACGCTCCGCGGAAAATGAAATGCCACTTTGAACGGTGCCGAGAGCCGGGCGAAAGTGGATTACAGGGATAAAAATTAAAAAAGGGGGCTAATTAACGCCGGCCGATCATTAGGGTTTAGCCGGCTCTGACGGCAGAGAGTACTTAGACTTCGCACACATAGCTAACTGCTGCCGGAGGAGAACGTGGAGGGGAGCTCGGCGACAGGAAAACAAAATCAATGTATGTGATGAAGAGGCTCGTGGGTGGTGCAGCCCAACCATGCCCAACGAAAACTGAAACTGTTTTGGATGGAATTGACCTTTAAAGACATAAAAAGATCTATTTTAATGGTAATTATTCATTGATTAATTATTGATAAGAACGTTTAATACCGCACTGGAGTCTAAATGAAGGGGCTGCCTTAACACAACGCATATTAGAGGAGAAGGCCGGCACTGCTGCTCTCCCTCCTTGTGCAGGGTGACTGGTCCCGTCTCCGCCCCCTCCTGTAATAAGGACCGGTCACCGCTGCTCTCTCCTTGTGCAGGGTGACTGGTCCCGTCTCCGCCCCCTCCTGTAATAAGGACCGGTCACCGCTGCTCTCTCCTTGTGCAGGGTGACTGGTCTTGTCTCCGCCCACTCCTGTAAAAAAGACCGGTCACTGCTGATCTCTCTCCTTGTGCAGGGTTACTGGTCTTGTCTCCGCCCCTTCCTGTAAAAAAAGACCCGTCACTGCTGCTCTCTCTCCTTGTGCAGGATGACTGGTTTTATCTCCGCCCCCTCCTGTAGTTTCCTGTAGTGGGTGGGGCCTGCTGGGTCTTTGCATAGCATACGTACAGCATGGTGCTGATATTGTCACTACTTTTACCATGACACCCTTATGTGTAGTTGCTCCACCAAGTCCCCATTAGTCTCCATACTCTCTGACCAGAGCTGTGAACTGCTAAGCGGTCATAAAGCACCCCTGTATTGTCCTGTTTTTTGGGGGGGTGGGGTTAGGATAGTAAAGGGGTGAGCGGGGTATAAAAGGGTACAGACCCATAAAAAAGTCATTGGATCTCTGGAATCATCTCACCTAATGAATGATATAAAATGTGCACGTCTCTGGTCCCAGGTCGTACACATCAGAAGTTCTCTGTACATCACAGAATACACATGAAGTCTTCCCCGTGGGTCAATGTCCGCTGAGACTCGCCATATTCCACACAGCCGGGATGGAATGTGGAATATATTATCAGCCATGATGACTTATTAAACAGGTTTGCATCTGCCGCGCCGGCCTGTTTGAATACATTGCGCTGTTTTGTTTTTTGTGTTGGGAGGCATGTCGTATCTCCTCCATTATTTATGACAAGTGCCGGCTCTGGCGAAGTAATTATAGCGTATTTCAAGCTCTGCGATTCCACAATATCCGCTTCTAAATTAAAGCGCCGATGTCTCCCGCATATCTAAAGAAAGTTGGATGGGCACCCTTTTAGCGGATCACTTGCGCAAACTTTTCCAGCGGTGTAAAGAAGACGGGAGCGGTACTCCGAGGGCCGCTAAGCAGAACATTAATTGGACGGCTGCTGACAGCAGCTTGAGAAGCCGTTAAATCTTTTATTCGCCGGCGTCGGTATATCTGGAAGAGGTTTTCCGGCTGATTAATAAGGAAGAAATTGGGCTCAGAAGTGGCTTCCTCCTGACGGATAATTTATCGAGAGAAAAATATGGTGGAATGATTTGCTTCTGCCGACTCCGAAAAGGAGATTCTATCCTTGACGGCACGGCGAGAACTGGGCGAGAAGCCGCCAGGGCGCTCTAAAACCCCTTTTTATGGGCTGGCTGAGCGGCTGTCAGTAGATAAATCAAATGGTGGAAAGTTAATGACAGGCCGGGATGAACTGTAAACACTGGGCCTCATTTATCAGAGTGTCTGCAATAAGTACTGTTTGTGCACGATTCCCATTACTTGCATCTTTCAAACAGAAAACAGCAAAGGGGAAACTTTAGAGGAAACTTTTTTGCTTTTCTATCGCGTGAATTTTGTAAAATTTTATTAGCGCAAAATCAACCCCATCGAACAATAAGATAATGATTTCTATGAAAAAAAAAAAAGTTTAATTAACCTTAAAATGTCCTTCCCATAACCTTCCAAATCCACATGGATACATTCCTGACATGTCATGACAATATACAGTAACAGTATTATTTATATCCTTGAGTTCCAGCCTAGTGACTTTGCTTAGGATGTAATGATGTCATCAGTCCGCTGCAATAGATCTCAGATTGACGTGCGAGACCGCAAATGTATTCCAATGTAAGGTCAGGTAGAACACCAGATAAGAAAGCCAATGTGCTTTGGGGGCTCAAACCCAATCCATTTATTAGGGCTTAAAGGAGAACTGTGGGGTCAGGGCTTTTCCCCCATAGTTCTCCTTAGGGTAACGGGAGGACACAAAACTAGCAGCCTCCCGTCACCCTAGGCTCGGTATACCGCGAGCTATCAGCATACTGAGACGCCGCAGCCGGGACGGATCCCGACATTACTGTCTGGATCCACCCAGCTGCGTGACTGACAGCTGGCTCTGCCTATCTAGAGGCAGAGCCAGCTGTACCCTCCCCCGTCCGTTCCGCCAGTCAGCGCTGGAGGATCGGAGAATCCAGTCCCTCCCCTGTCACGGCTCTCTGCAGTGACAGGATCGAGAAGTCAGCGAACGCCGGTATGTGTTCGCTCACTTCCCGATCTACTGAGCCGACCTGTGACAGTGTCATTGCCGCACGTCGGTTCGAACTATGAGGGTGAGTGAAAATCACCCCCCTCATAGTTCTCCTTTAAAAGACAAAACACAATGTACTGTAAATGGACCGAATTGGGGGATACAATAGTATTTTGACCAGTAGATAAGTATTTTGGCGAGAGGATCCACCAACATCTCCAAGCAAGAGACACTCAACCCAGGAGAGATGACAGAACATTGACAAGTAACAGACCTCGACAATGGCCGCCATCCCCATAGAAAGTAAAGGGACAAACACCGATAGACATCAAAGAACCAGTTCTGCTGCCCACAGGAACCAGATGTCATCCTGGTTCTGGATGGAGGAGGTGATGTGGGTGACAACACTCACTACTAATCTCATACAAGGCAGGCAAAGCAATATAATGACTCCTGGAAGAGCAATAGAGACCATATTCTTATACAATATACAGAAAGGAGAGCGACGGATTGGCCATGAAATGATTTCGTCATGGTGGCAGCTATGTACCGGCTCTTCCATTCTTTGCCGGTTCTTTTCCCTCAACTTCTCGATGAATAATGATTTAAATGTCGGATCGGGTGTCAGCGTATTATTCTCTCTGCGTACAGTTCCTGGTATTACACATGTCCATAATTTAATAATTCAATATGTTCTACTCCGGGCTACACCTGAATAGATCAGTGGCCACCAGGGAGCCGTCTGGCATAATGAGCGGAGCCATAATTGGCCCCCATTAATAAGGGAAGGCCATGACACAGACTGCAACTCTTCGAGGAAAGTGTTGGCGCAGATTTGTCTTAATCAACGAGTTTCGACTGGAGTCTTATAGGCCAATGCCCGTGTTAGAAGGCAACAGGCCAGCAGGTGGGGCAATCGTGGAGGGGCTTCCCTGCAGATGTAGGAATCTGCCTCTGTAGGGCTGGTGGTTGAAGGTTTTCAAGACCTAGAGCCAAGTCACAGAATGTCAAGGTACAAAGGGCCAAGCAAGTAGAGACCACCGCCAAGATAGTCCATCAACCGGTATTGAACCCCCAATATGTATACTGCAGACAGACCTGGACTGGATGTGACTCTCTAACCAATTCAGGATATGACAAGCATCCAGCACTGGTCTTGGTCCAACCTTGATGCCTTGTATACTGACTGCACTCGTACAGCAAGTCTCTCGAGAAGAAGTGTCCAGGGAAGCCAGTCCAGTCCATCTATTAACTTGAAGATCCATCAGCTTCAGCAAAGATCTGCCAGGAGCCACAACCACCCGTGATGGTGACTGCAGACCCCCACCATGTGAAACTGAAGTGCTGCAGGCCTGTAATGGGGACACTGGGGCAGACATTAACCTGGCTGGTCATATGAGCAATTCCCCCCAGGGTAATCCCCAACGGCTGCCTGATAGGAAACTTGGCCGCTGCAATTGAACCAGCACGCAGCAAGAAACTGCATGTGCTAGATGTCTGCAACTGGGAGGACTATCAGGATACAACGTTTATGACTCCCAGTCACCCAGCCAATGACCTGCTTGAAGAAGACCAAAAGAACTTTCTATTCCTTCTTTCTATTGTATGTCCTATCCCTTACATGCTAGGCTAATAACCGTGTTATCCACCGCTGTGGAGGGCGGTTGTGGCCACCAGCAGGGGCTCACTCCTGGGCCGCCTTTTGTGTTTATTGCACCTAGTGTCCTACTCCTACAGGAGGCAATATAACCCAGGCGGTGGTTATCTACAGCAGAGCTGTGTCCCCCCAATACACAAACAGAAATACAACCCTGCAGCCAGGGAGGCATATCCTTAAACACAGACCAAGTCGGAAAGACAGTTCTGTGACTAGCTATACTGAGGCTTAATCCGTCAGTGGTTTTGTTTCACCACCTCCTCAGTTCAGGAATAGGCAGCGCACTGCGATGCCAAAACTGATCAGCTTCTGTTGCTAATTAACGGTCGCCCTGTCCAGGCCGCTCCCAGGTGGTCGTGCGTCTCAAAGAGTGTACATCATTATATGCCCTGGGCTCCCGGGGAATGCCCACAGTTCACCCGTGTTTTCCTCATATGTATACCATGCAGAGTTCTTCTAAGCCAGAGCTATCTGCAGCTTACCCGGGGAACCGAACCACAACACCAGCCGGGGAGCCTTGTCTAATGAGCTCACCGCCTTTTCATTTGAAGCTGCACATGGCACAGAATATTCCTTCTCGAGTGTCAGGAAATGATATTCTAAAACATGGTTACAAAGTACAAAGAGATTCAGGAATAAAATAAATAAACTTAGTTGTGGGATGGTCATACCTACGTCAAATATCAGAAGGACCAGCAGCCTCCCACCTTGTGACTGGCTACAAAGTTGCAGTCTGATCACTGGGGGGAGGGGAGACTGAGGAAATGCTTCCTCCTGCCTGCAGCAGACTGATCACTGGGGGGAGGGGAGACTGAGGAAATGCTTCCTCCTGCCTGCAGCAGACTGATCACTGGGGGGAGGGGAGACTGAGGAAATGCTTCCTCCTGCCTGCAGCAGACTGATCACTGGGGGGAGGGGAGACTGAGGAAATGCTTCCTCCTGCCTGCAGCAGACTGATCACTGGGGG
>NW_017307547.1:183822-185837 GCF_000935625.1 Nanorana parkeri | reverse complement strand
GGGGGAGGGGAGACTGAGGAAATGCTTCCCCCTGCCTGCAGCAGTTTGATCACTGGGGGAGTGGAGACTGAGGAAATGCTTCCTCCTGCCTGCAGCAGGCTGATCACAGGGGGAGGAGAGACTGTTTAAATGCGCTGATCTCTCTCCTTGTGCAGGGTTACTGGGGGGGGCTTTTCCCCTGCTTCCCCCTGCCTGCAGCAGACTGATCACTGGGGGAGGGGATACTGAGGAAATACTTCCTCCTGCCTGCAGCAGACTGATCACTGGGGGAGACTGTTTAAATGCTTCCCCCTGCCTGCAGCAGACTGATCACTGGGGGAGTGGAGACTGAGGAAATGCTTCCTCCTGCCTGCAGCAGGCTGATCACAGGGGGGAGGGGAGACTGAGGAAATGCTTCCTCCTGCCTGCAGCAGACTGATGACATCATCTCAGCCTAGGCAAAGTCACCGATTGGAGCTCAGGGGTGACTTTTTCATGATATATTGTGGAGATGATACTGTTGCTGTATATTGTTTCTTCTCACAAACTTGTAAAGATCCATTTGAAGGGTATAATTAGACCATTTATGGAAGGCCGGTTGTGGGCTCCCCACCCCAGAACAAGAGGAATCTTCCTTGCATACGATGCATTCGCTGACTACAATAGTGGGGGGTGTGATCCTAAAACGGCAACATAATGTTATTTGTTTATCCTGTGTGCGCTAATAAGATTGCTCGGCGGGTTATCGGTGGAAGTCGTGTCACCGGATCTATACATTGTATAGAAATATTATTGATATGGTCTCCAGGAATCGTTTCCCTGCAGCTGGCTCTGTTGTTTCTGCTTTCCCTGCCAGCGAGACCCCCGGGCGTCCCCGCTATTAATCTCGCTGGCCGCCATGTTATCTAAGCGATGGCTCCTGGACCCCCGGTGAGGGTCGTTACCAGTTTAATTTAGGGGGGATCGGTCTGACCCGGGCGCTCGGAGGAGAGGACTGGAAGCTTGTCTGAGAATTGAAGTGTACTCCTGGAAGATTTAATTCCAGATAGCGGAGGAGGAGGAAGACGCAGCGGATACGTTCCCCCGCTCTCTCGTCTCTCGCAAGCCGGCCGCCGCTCTACTGACGATGAAAAATGACTCGAGTGCTGTAAGCTTGGGGACTCTCGGCTGCCATAAATATTCATGTGACACCATCTGCCGCCATCCGCACCGGGCCCCGCCACCCCGGGCCAGGCGTGTGTACAAACTTCCGAAATTAGGTTCTTCTCGCTAACTAATGTTACACCGCCTCCTGCATCCCACGCACGGAGATTTATCGATACACGTAGGGATCAAATGGCTTCCTATGGAGTGTAGTATGTAATAGCAATTAATGGATACGCATAGGGATCCAATAGCTTCCTATGGAGTGTAGTATGTAATAGCAATTAATGGATACGCATAGGGATCCAATAGCTTCCTATGGAGTATAGCATGTAAAAGAGATTAATGGATACGCATAGGGGTCAAATGGCTTCCTATGGAGTGTAGCATGTAATAGGGATTAATGAATACGCATAGGGGTCAAATGGCTTCCTATGGAGTGTAGTATGTAATAGCAATTAATGGATACGCATAGGGATCCAATAGCTTCCTATGGAGTATAGCATGTAAAAGAGATTAATGGATACGCATAGGGGTCAAATGGCTTCCTATGGAGTGTAGCATGTAATAGGGATTAATGGATACGCATAGGGGTCAAATGGCTTCCTATGGAGTGCAGCATGTAATAGGGATTAATGGATACACACAGGGACCATGGTGCACAGACGTAGCCCCCCTCCAGAAGGAAGGACAGTGTCAGAGATGATTGGAGGATCTACAGCCGAGTGATACACAAATAAGATACATTGTTGGTCAGAGATCAGGGACTCGGAGGGATTTATAAGGTGTAACTCCCGAGTTTCATGTCACTTTAATGGGAAACATCCCGGTCTGGATCGGACGGAGAGACGTTGTATGAAATCTGCCCAGCGGATCTCTCTCTCCCCCTCTCT
>NW_017307547.1:183231-183730 GCF_000935625.1 Nanorana parkeri | reverse complement strand
CCCTCTCTCTCTCTCTCCCCTCTATCTCCCTCCCCCCCTCTCTCCGATAAGATTCTGAACAAGCTGCTCCGAATTCCCTTCCGGATAGCGGATGAAAGGACTCCTACAAAAAGGCACATCACCACGCATTTAAATGAGCCCCACATTATGCAGGTCGACGCATGCAGCAGATGGGTACCTGGTCCTCTGCCATTGTTCTTGCTGCCTTGCAAAATACAAACTGGTATGACACTGGAAAAAAAGTTGGTTATTGGCAAGATTTATATCTGCCGGATTCGCCGGCCTCCTTATTGATGCAAAGTGTCACCTGGAAGAGGTGTGAGTGATCGCTCTCCATTGCGTGCAACGCTTTTTTTTCCTCTTGCCTCTGAATAAGTTTCCAGCTGCCGCATACGAGGGCAGATTCCCTAACAATGCTTTTAAATCATCGTGTCTTTGTCGCCCTGTTGCTGCAAATTAAAAGCGTAAAGGACTTCTTTTTTTATCACAACCCCCCCCC
>NW_017307547.1:182062-183140 GCF_000935625.1 Nanorana parkeri | reverse complement strand
ATGATGTCTCTGAAAATCTAATTAAACGTAGCCACTCTCCGGGCGTAACGCAGGCCGGAGAGAGAGAGAAAATGAATGTATTCAATTTACCTGATAGAGCCGCTTCACATAATGAAAGCTTTGTTTGGGGGGGGAAAAAAAATCAAAATCTAATTATTTTACCTCTTTTCTTGTCATTATCCCGAGCCGTCTCTTGTAACGCAGTCCGAAAATTAAAAAAACCAAAGAGCGGACGCACCAGGGAATTTGGCGAATGCAGCTGCCACGGTGAACATCTCTGTATAGAGTTATACAGTGTGTCCTCCATGACAATGATGTCGGTGGCCTCCAAGGGAAGACATGAACAATGTCAAATCAGCACATTTTTGGATAGAACGGGTTCTGGAAAAATGTGGGGCTCACCTAACGGCCCCCCCCCCGGCCTTTCATCCTCCAGTTAAAGTGACCTGTTTGTAAAGATGCAAAATTCCAGTTCCGGTTGTCTAACCATTAAAAGACACGTCACTTTCCGGGTCATGAGAAGTGAGAGGAAAGGAACCGACTGATTACAGAACTTATTAACATTTTAAATTAGGGCTGCAACAACTAATCGACATAATCGATTATAATCGATGATTGAAAAAGTTGTTAACTTTTTCAATCATCGATGAATCGGCTTTCGATTGGTTGGCCCTGTTCACGGCTCCACAAGCGCTGCGCGCCGCACCTCCTCCCCACCTCACGCTCACCGCTGCCAGACCCGCCCGCATCCACGCTCCACACGCCGCACCTCCTCCCGACTCACGCTCATCGCCTGCCCAAATCCACGATCGGCACAGGGACGCGGGGAGAAGAAGTAAGGAGGAGCAGGCGTGGGGGGATGACAGCCACCGATAGAGAGGCCGATCTCAGAAACAAGTTGCTGGAAGACTGCTCATGTAAGCCTGCACTTTCCCACACATGGTGCTCTATAATGTATTGCTGGGATAGTGGGATTTGTATTCCTTTATAGCTGATGGTACATTGTGCTCTATATTATTCAGAGCAATGTACCATCAGCTATAGAGGAATACAAATCCCAGCAATACATTATACACTG
>NW_017307547.1:180019-180435 GCF_000935625.1 Nanorana parkeri | reverse complement strand
ATGTGGGGCTCCCCTAACGGCCCCCCCCCCGGCCTTTCATCCTCCAGTTAAAGTGACCTGTTTGTAAAGATGCAAAATTCCAGTTCCGGTTGTCTAACCATTAAAAGACACGTCACTTTCCGGGTCATGAGAAGTGAGAGGAAAGGAACCGACTGATTACAGAACTTATTAACATTTTAAATTAGGGCTGCAACAACTAATCGACATAATCGATTATAATCGATGATTGAAAAAGTTGTTAACTTTTTCAATCATCGATGAATCGGCTTTCGATTGGTTGGCCCTGTTCACGGCTCCACAAGCGCTGCGCGCCGCACCTCCTCCCCACCTCACGCTCACCGCTGCCAGACCCGCCCGCATCCACGCTCCACACGCCGCACCTCACGCTCACCGCTGCCAGACCCGCCCACCCGCAT
>NW_017307547.1:173180-179161 GCF_000935625.1 Nanorana parkeri | reverse complement strand
CCCGCATCCACGCTCCACACGCCGCACCTCCTCCCCACCTCACCGCTGCCAGACCCGCCCGCATCCACGCTCCACACGCCGCACCTCCTCCCCGCCTCACGCTCACCGCCCGCCTAAATCCACGATCGGCACAGGGACGGGGAGATGTAGTAAGGAGGAGCAGGTGTGGGGGGATGACAGCCGCCGATAGACAGGTTCGATCTCAGAAGCAAGTTGCTGGAGGACTGCTCAGGTAAGCCTGCACTTCCCACACATGGTGCTCTATAATGTATTGCTGGGATTTGTAGTCCTCTATAGCTGATGGTACATTGTGCTGTATATTATACATAGGACTACAAATACCAGCAATACATTATACGCTGTATGTATAATGTACTATTGCTGGGATTTGTTGTAGTCCTCTATAGCCGGTGGTATTCTGCATTGTGCTGTATAATGTACTATAGCTGGGTTTTGTAGTCCTCTATAGCCGGTGGTATTCTGCATTGTGCTGTATAATGTATTATAGCTGGGATTTGTAGTCCTCTATAGCCGATGCCATTCTGCATTCATTGCTGTATAATTTTACACTTCATTTCACTATATTGCACACCACACTTTTTTTTTCTTTATTTTTTTACTTCCACCGCTCCAAGCTTGCTCCTGAGATGGACTGCAATCTAAATACAAACTAGTAGTCCCATCACTGGAGCAATTTTTTAAAATGTATTTTATTTTTTATCCGATTAATCGAACCTAATAATTGTCTAACTAATTGATTTTAAAAAAAAATCGTTAGCTGCAGCTCTATTTTAAATCAAAAAGTGTTATTGATTTTGGACATAACACATATACGGAGGCAGTGGTAGTACATGGCTACAGCATACGTCACAGAAATCGAGGTGTTACACATCAGCCTTGAGATGATAAAAGTTCAATTTCCTAACCCAGTAAGATGGGTCACTAATGGGGCGGTCTGGCTGATCTAATAGACCGAGTCCATGGTTAGGTCCACAGGAATGTTGGGGGACCAAATGAAGTTACAGGGTAATAATAAAGGGAGCTGCGCTACTTATTAACATTTTAAAATGATTGGTGATCCCGCCATGGAGATTGCTTGTTCATTAATTGCTGTCATAGGGTGGTACTGCTCGGTCCCGGGCTCCCAGTCATGCTGCTGTGTTGTCACCCTGCCTTACAGTCTTCCGATGGAGACCTCAAATGCCATTACACAGACATGGCCCCGTTGTCACCCTGCCCCAAGGAATGCCATGCGGCCATCGCTGGAGCGCACGTAGACATAAAAGTAGCTGCAGGAGACCAGCACTGAGATGGAACAAAGATGCAAAAAAAAGGTGAAAACAGTATTTTATGTTTAAAAAATGCCAATTGTTTACGATACAGAAAACTATCAGAGTTATTCACAGGGGGGTGAAGGGTTTGGAGGAGGAAGGAGAAGTGAACAATTCAGGACAACATCGCTGACCTGGAAAAATTCTCCAATTCAGCTCACTTTCCATCTCAGCAATGTTGTCCTGGATGGTTCCCTTCTCCAAACCCTTCACCCTTCTGTGAATAACCCTGTAAGTGATTGCAGCGACTCTTCTCTCCGGATAGCTCCAGCTGAGGGCTCGATCAGACAAAGGAAGCCGCAACGCAAGCTTCACCCGCTATGCTGCCTCTTTAGCTCCACCCTCTAGCTCTGGGAATCCTTTGTCCTTTATTACATTTTATGTAAACTGTGAAATGTTACAAAATGTTACAAAATGAATAAATAAATGTAACTTAAAGTGACATTAAACCCTCAGATTTTTTAACATAAACCAATACTGTAATGTGTACCTTACTGTAATCCATGTTTGTTTCCCTTCTCTTTGCTGCTCTTCCTTTTAAATCCTCATCTCTTCTCATGCTTGGAGAAGTGAACCATCCAGGACAACATAAATGAATAAATAAATGTAACTTAAAGTGACATGAAACCCTCAGATTTTTTAACATAAATCAATACTGTAATGTGCGCCTTACTGTCATCCATGGTAGTTTCCCTTCTCTTTGCTGCTCTTCCAACCATGGATTACAGGAAGGTGCACATTACAGTATTGTTTTATGTTAAAGAATCTGAGGGTTTCATGTCACTTTAAACCCATTATAGCTCCCATTTAAAGGAGCGCAGTGAGCACGGTAGAAGGGGATCTTATTCTCCACAGTAAGCCTGCTAACATTCTTAAAGTAGACCTTTTGGTAACTTTGCGTTTCTTCATAAATATATTCCCGATATGTCGCAACATAAAGCAACAGTATTATTCGTCACAAAGGTTCCACCCCTTCAATAAGAACACCGGGCAGACAAAAACGCAGCCCCACTGCAAGGGTTGAGTGCTCGATTTGTCCTCGTCTCTCTTCGCTGCCCTCTACTCCATCTATGGAATGTCCCTTGGCATCCTCACGCCTAATGCAGGTCAATGCATGAGATATAATGATGACAGCAGTGCATAGGCTGTTGGGGAGATGAGGCGGCGGGGACCAGTCTAGCAGCCCGGAGGAAGGCATTCTGCTTTATTCCAGCCCCTAGATCAGAATGAGCACTTAAAGGAGAACTATGGGGTCAGGGCTTTTCCCCATGGTTCTCCTTAGGGTAACGGGAGGACACAAACTAGCGTCTTTTGTATATTTGGTAATTCCAAAGGTTTTGCATAGACTAAGAGGATGCTATCAGTCTGCTACGGGCAGGAGGAAGCATCTCCCCTCAAACGTTGTGCACAGAGGCATAAACTGTCCAATCACAGGCTGGGGGAGGGACAAGACCTGCAAGTGTAAGTGAAATGCAGCAGAGAAATGTCAGGTCTCCTGCCCTGCCAGACAGAGCTGTGCTGTGTGACAGAGCTGTATAAATCTCAGGATTGAATGGACAGAAATACAAATAGAACAGCCCCACATAGGTATTTTATCTGCTCGCCTGGAGCTCAGCTTTCATTAATACCCAGCTAGAGAAATCATTGCCAAAAAGGAAATCACCTTGACTCAAAGTCTCCTCTGTGCCTCTGGGCCCCCGGCGTAGTCACCCGGACAGCTATGTCAGCGTCCTACATATAATCTGTTCTTGAACAGGAGCAGATTGCTCAGAGACTGCAGCTGCAATTCACTCTTCAGGTGTAATGGTCTGTGTTCCCATCAACGTTGGCGCCCGTGCTGTCAGGGTGACGCGGTCCGGGGGTGTCATTGATGGATGAGCCGTCGATCCCGCACTTCACTCATCCACAAAAGGAGTTTATAGACTCGCCGAAACACATGTTATCATCGCTGCTCAACCGACTAGAAAGTTCAAGAGCCTCTTGGAGAGCAGCAGCAGAAAAAATAAAAAGCAGGGAGCCGTGCAGAAATGAATGCGGCGGAGTGGAGGATGCATTAGGAAGCTGAGCTCGCGCTCTGACGCAGAAGTAATTACTAACGGGTTTATTTCTCTTTTACTGAATGCAAAAACCATCCAACGCTATTGTCATCAGAGTTCACTATGAATTGTGTTCACCGCATATAGACCGGCCGCTCTATGGAAACACGTCTCTAATCTTCACGGCCATACAAATACACGAGATTGGGGATAAAAGGGGCTCAGTATCTGTTGTTCACCAAGGATCAGATTTTATTTTTCGACCCTTTTTTATATTTGGTATCTGTATTTTTAGTCGTGGGGAAATTCTGACATCAGCGACATTTCAACGCCATAAAAAAAATCCAATTACTGAAAGTCTATTAAGAAATAAACAAGTTCCCATTTATACAACCAAACCCCAGACATGCAACTTCCCCCTTAAAGGAGAACTATGGGGTCAGGGCTTTTCCCCCATAGTTCTCCTTAGGGTAACGGGAGGACACAAACTAGCGTCCTCCCGTCACCCTAAGCTCAGTACATAGGGAGCTACAGCTCGCGGTATACCGAGACGCCGCAGCCGAAGCGGATCTTATGTCTGGATCCGCCCAGCTGCGTGACTGACAGCTGGCTCTGCCTATCTAGAGGCAGAGCCAGCTGTACCCGCCCCCGTCCGTTCCGCCAGTCAGCGCTGGAGGATCGGAGCGGGGAGGGGGGAATCCAGCCCCTCCCCTGTCATGGCAGAGAGCCGTGACAGGATCGAGAGGTGAGCGAACGCCGGTATGTGTTCGCTCCCTTGCCGATCTACTGAGCCGACCTGTGACAGTCTCATTGTCACAGGTCGGCTAGAACTATGAGGTGAGTGAAAAGCACCCCCCCCCTCATAGTTCTCCTTTAAGGAAGTCCTTAGCGTTTATGGAAACACCTCAATCTATTGCCCAGTATGTTTGGCATCATGCCGTTCTATATACAGGTATTTTTTTAAGCAAATACATTTTGGTGAATCTCTTGTACAGTTTCCTACCTGGAGATCCTGTCAGTAACAGCACTTCCTGTTCCAGGCTGACAATGGTAAACCAACACCTCGTGCTTAGAAGTAGTGTTGTCAGCCTGCCATACACATTCCTTTATTGGCCCTAGGGCTGCCTATCAGGTCTGCAGGAGGCATGCACAGAGCAGATACGCAGCTAATTCAGAGACAGTGGCTTAGTGTTGTCAGCCTGCAAGAGGAAGTGATGTTACTGGCAGGATCTTCAGGTAAGAAACCTTGCAACAGGTTTACAAAAAAAAAAAAAATTGGCTTATCGAAACTGTATGCATGTAGACCACCCTGGGTGTGATGCTGAGCCTCCATGTGTGATGCTGGGCCTCCATGTGTGATGCTGGGCCTCCATATGTGATGCTGAGCCTCCATGTGTGATAATGAGCCTTCATGTGTGATGCTGAGCCTCCATGTGTGATGCTGAGCCTGCATGTGTGATAATGAGCCTCCATGTGTGATAATGAGCCTTCATGTGTGAGAATGAGCCTCCATGTGTGATAATGAGCCTTCATGTGTGATAATGAGCCTCCATGTGTGATAATGAGCCTCCATGTGTGATGCCGGGCCTCCATGTGTGATGCCGAGCCTCCATGTGTGATGCCGAGCCTCCATGTGTGATGCCGAGCCTCCATGTGTGATGCCGAGCCTCCATGTGTGATGCCGAGCCTCCATGTGTGATGCCGAGCCTCCATGTGTGATAATGAGCCTCCATGTGTGATAATGAGCCTCCATGTGTGATAATGAGCCTCCATGTGGGATAATGAGCCTTCATGTGTGATAATGAGCCTCCATGTGTGATAATGAGCCTCCATGTGGGATAATGAGCCTCCAATGAGCCTCCATGTGTGATAATGAGCCTCCATGTGTGATGCTGGGCCTCCATGTGTGAGGCTGCTTTAATGCTTCTCAAGAAATTCAAATGAGGCACAGACAGTATTATAGGCAAATCACGGCTGCCCATTGCAACCAATCGAAAGCCTCCATTCTCTGGCCCGGTTTCAGGAGAGTTAAATCCGATTGGCTTAATGCAGATCTTGCATATGTTTTGCACTTCATTATTATAGGCTCAGAGCCCTGATTTGCGCACCTGCAATATTCACCAGGAGGGGCCCACTCTTCCTCTGGGACTTATAATGCGTTTCTATTTTATGGAGAGTGTAACTGGAAGTACAGCAGGCGGATTTCAGCAAAGGTCCCACCAGACTCCACCTATAACCAAAATCCTAAAAAAACACAAAGCGCACAACTCGCCTCCCTATCATGCGTCCTCGCAATCCACACGGATGACTCTCCTCTGGAGTGATAGGCTGGAAAACTGTACAAGCAGCACACGATGATCTTCCAAAGAAATCCAAACTTTATTCCACATGCATCCACATGCATCCATACAAAGAGCAACCGCTGATCCTAATGTACAGATGCATGTGGAATAAAGTTTCTTTGGAATATCATGGTGTGCTGCTTGTACAGATTCTCTAACCCAAATCCCCCATAGGCTGGCCTGACCTCTTTATAAGACAGAGAAGAGGGGGATACAATGTAACGGCGAGATGATAACATCTATGGGGGGGGGGGGGGGAGGGCTTGCGCGGG
>NW_017307547.1:161285-173109 GCF_000935625.1 Nanorana parkeri | reverse complement strand
GGGGGGGGAAGCTTCGTGCGTCATCCTCCTCGCTTTCTGCTAAGCCGACTCTACACGGATGTAGCCGCTCGCATGCTCTCATCCTCCTGAGTGCTGTTGCGGCATGTTTAGAACATTTCCAGGAGGTAATATGATGAGAAACGGATGACACAAATGTCAGAACTGACACACACAGCAATCTCATCTCCACAACAATAGAGGAGACACGCTCGCTGCGATCTACTCTGCTCTGCAGAAGACGGGGGGGCGGATGAAGCCGCAAGTAGCACTTGCCATAGGGACAATTTGGGACAGGAAAAGTCTGTTCCGTGCCAGAAAACATAGAAATAATAATGTGCTCCGATTCCTTATTAGCCCGGCTCTGCGGAATGTCATAGAGCAGCGGTTCCCAACCTGTGGGTCGTAACCCAAAAGTGGGTGGCAACCCCCCGTTGAGTGGGTCGCCGCATGCCTTCTGCTGCGCTAGGTGAGAGGATCCTCAGGCTCCAGTGTCAGTTCTCCTGCTGCGCCGCCAGACGTGGCTGCAGCTGGCACGGCCGGGGGGGGGGGGGGGAGGGGCGCGGCAGTTTTTTTTTGCCCGGGCGGGGGGGGGGGGTGAGTGCAGCGGCACTTTTCCATTCACAGCCGCTGCTGCCCTCCAGGAGGCGGGGGATCTTACCAGCGCACAGGATGAGAATGCTGCGCCTACTGAGGAGACGGGGCGGGCAAGCAGGGGCTGGGGGGGCTTGTATTCTCTCTCTTGTGAGTGTGCTTCTGTTTTCAGTTATAAGTCCAGAGTCCAGTGCTCCTTTGGGGGTCACCACAACTTGGCCAATGTTACCAAGGGGTCCCGGCCCCAGAAAGGTTAAGAACCGCTGGCATGGAGGGTAATAGCGCTTTTACAGTGCGCTTTCCTTTAAATTCTGAGCCAACACCCGGCTTCTCTAGGAAAAATCCTTTCCCTGAACTATTCCTTTTCTGCAAGACCACCTAAGCTCCGCCTCCTTTGGCTGATCAGTTGGCAGACCAGGCACTCCCACTGCCAGCCAGATTTCATCATTCAGTTGGCATGTGCCAATATACTACAGAGAACAGTATAGAGAACAATGTCCTCCGATATATCCATTTGTCACTTGCTTCAACCATCTGCCTGTGTTAGCCTGAACGCTGCCTGTCCTGATCTGTGGCTGTCTATGGGCCTGCCGATTTGGTCGGTCCCTTTATTTTACATTGATCCGTTGCCACAACCAGTCACTATCACACAATGACCTCTTAGTGGAGGTAATCAGACGTCTCAAGGGATCCTAAGCCTATTACACAGAGCACCCACCCCCATCTGTGACGATGGGCTCTCCTAATAGACTAATATGCTATAATGGCTGAGTGCCATGTCCTCACTCTTTAGATTTAATATACATTTTATAGTAAGGGATAAAAAACAACAAGAGTGTCCAAAAACAAGTGTCTTTATTAAGCAGCACCGATAAGAATTATTACATGACTCTGATCATGTTCTCAGGTACCTAAAAATACCTTTAAAATAAGACAGTGGATTCTCTTCAATGTTAAGTAACTAAATAAATGAATAGCTGACACGCAGTCAGAATGGACAGAGGAGCCATACCATGAAATATTAATACGGATGTCTGTTTGATGTTGCGATTCTGCCTCATTGCTATTCCCGAGATGAAGGGCGCTCTTTTGGTCTCAGACGTGGTGCCAGCACAGCAGAGAGCTGCAGTATGGCGGGGAGTATGACAACACGTGGCCAAACCCAGAGTTCATTCCTTCCTATTATGAAGATATGAGCGAGATGGAGGGGCTGCATACGGAATGTGGTCATCAAAAGGCACACCCATCACTGGTACCCTGCGGCTACATGGCCTGTTCCCGTCTGACTCCATGAAAGCTGGAGAGGAATTTATACAGTCCAACAGCACTTTTCAGAACACAGGGAGCATGGTCAACACTAGCTGAAGGCTGCAGATGGTTGTACATATCATGGAATTTTAAAAGAAACCACAATTTTGGAGAGAACCGGAGTATAAAGTCTGAACCATCATGACATTATGTTAGGTGGTAGCGTCCAAGCTGTGCTGTCAAGTCGGCCCTCCTTCCAAGCTGTGCTATTAGCTCAACTCTTCATCCAAATAGTACTATCAGCTCAGCCATTCATCTGAGGAGTATGCAGTGTAACCCTTCATTCGAGAAGTGCCATCAATCCAACAAGTGCCATCAGCTTAACCCTTCATCCAAACTGTTCCATCAGTTTAATTCTATATCCAAGCAGTGTTATCATCCCAACTCTCCATCCGAGCAGTGCTATCATCCCAACTCTCCATCCGAGCAGTGCTATCATCCCAACTCTCCATCCGAGCAGTGCTATCATCCCAACTCTCCATCCGAGCAGTGCTATCATCCCATCTCTCCATCCGAGCAGTGCTATCATCCCATCTCTCCATCCGAGCAGTGCCATCATCCCAACTCTCCATCCGAGCAGTGCTATCAGCCCAACTCTCCATCCGAGCAGTGCTATCATCCCAACTCTCCATCCGAGCAGTGCTATCATCCCAACTCTCCATCCGAGCAGTGCTATCATCCCAACTCTCCATCCGAGCAGTGCCATCATCCCAACTCTCCATCCGAGCAGTGCTATCATCCCAACTCTCCATCCGAGCAGTGCCATCATCCCAACTCCCCACCCGAGCAGTGCCATCATCCCAACTCTCCATCGGAGCAGTGCTATCATCCCAACTCTCAATCCAAGCAGTGCTATCATCCCAACTCTCCATCGCAGCAGTGCTATCATCCCAACTCCCCATCCAAGCAATGCTATCATCTCAACTCTCCACCTGGGCAGTGCTATCCACTCAACTCTACATCAAAGCAGTGCAATCAGCTCATACCTCCATCTGAACAGTGCTATCATTTAATTCCTCTATCCTTGCAGAGCCATCTGCTCAATCAAAGCAGTGCTATAAGCTCATCTCTCCATAGAAAGGCCGTGCTATCAGCTGAAACATTTATCCAACCAGTGCTATCATCTCAACTCTCCATCCCAGCAGTACTATCACCACACTCTTTCATCTTAGTGGTGCTATTAGCTCAACCCTCCATCAAAGCAGTGCTATCACTTCAACCCTCTGTCCAAGCAGTAACATTAGCTCACCCTTCCATCCAAGCAGTTATAACCTCAACTCTCCATCAGAGCAGTACTATCAGCACAACCCTTAATAAGAGAAGTGCTATCAGCTCAGCCCTTCATCCAAGCAGAGCTCCCAGTATAATCCATTATCCGAGAAGTTCTATTAGCCTAACCCTCCAACCGAACAGTGGTATCAGCTCTGACCTTTATTCCAGCCATGCTCAATATTCTGGACAGGATTTATCAGAATCCCCAGCCCTCATTATCTCAGCCAGCAGCCTGAACGGAGCTTGAGGTGAGAATACCGGCGTCCGTAGAAATGCCCTTATGTTGACAGCACTTGGATTTTCAACTTTATTAATATACCACCTTATCTATAAAAGATACTGAAGTGTGCCGGAAATATGTATTTTTACCTTGAATTTCTCCTGAAGAATAGCAGTGCACATCCACTGCCGAGGCACTCCTGTACTATAACCCTCTAGCTGTATGTCTGCAGTGTGAAGTCATCTAAAGCACTATTGGTCTCACCAGATCTGGAGTGAGATTGGGTGATGTCATTACTGTGCTGCTCACTGTTCTCCTTGCTGGAGAGGAAGCTGCACCTGAGGACCTGAAGTGCAAAGATCTCCCTGCTTCTGCTTCATCAGTTCTGTGGATTCACCTTTATCATTGCCCCACCAGTCACCGGATCTCCAGCAAACAGTGGGCAGCTCTGACGTGAGGAAGCAAAGCCCTGCCTCTACCAACATGGCCACCTCCACAGTGAACAAGGCAAGGCAAGCCAGTTTAGGGAAAAGATCAGATGCAGAGAGGACACAGGCCATACTAGTGACCAGTCCTGGGTCCTCTCCCTGTCTTTAAGGGGCATAGCTTCCACAGTACAGGTCCTCCTGAACTTGCCGTCCGCCACTGCGGCCGATATGCTGCAGTTGCCTTCCGTACCGTTGCGATGGATTACTCTCCGGTGACCTTTTTTAACGCTCCTATTTGTGGTAAATGTAGCACATCTTCCATAGTATTTGAAACTGTCAGAGAGGAAACTTGCCCTTTAATAGAATGCAGCTGAAAGAGAATAACATTTCACAACCGTAAAACTGTCCACGACTCCACCAAACTAATCTCCTTCCCTCCATTTATTACCGCCCTGCGGCCAGACACGCTATTATCACCTCCACAGTGCTGCACTCCGCAGAGCACACAGGACACGTATATCACACATATTAACAGTCACCAAATGCCTTTTATCATTGGGATGGAAATCTACACTTCTGCTGTCTGGAGATGACTTACTAACAAGGATAAAGGATTTCAGAAGCGTTCGATACCTCCCAGCACCTTTCCATAATATTGCTGCGGCACACAAGGTATTGGACAACCAAGACTGGAGGCCTGCGCTGGCCTATTCTATACCGCACTTATAGGACACCTTGTATCTGTTTGTGGACTGTTGTTAAGTTCCAGGAGACCGCTAGAGTTTATTGCCAAGTAAAATGTGGTTTCTAGAAACTGCTGCCAAATTATAAGTGACTGCCACCAAGTTATCAGAGATTACCACCAAGTTACAAGAGACTGTGTGTCAGGGGAGTACGGCTGGGCCGTGAGTAGAACCCCTTGGCAGGGGGGCAAGCCAAAGTCCGAGGTCGAGGTACACAGGGGAAATCCAAGAAGAGTAAGTCGGGTCCAATCCGGGTCGAGGCCAGCAGCTAGGTTCAGAAACAAAAGGGCAGGCCAAAGGGTCGGTAATAGGGAGTCCAAGCAAAGGGTCAGGAATCAAGACTGTTCAAGGCACAGGGAGCTGGGAGATCACACCATAGGGATAGAATAATTCAGCAATGAGGCAGGGCTCTGACTGGGCTTTTATACCCAGTGGGGAACTAAGACCACCCCCTGGTTGCCGAGGCAACCAGGAAGCTTCTCCATCCAGGAGCCAATAGCAAGAGAAAGGCAGAGGGTGTGTGCTGGGAACCTCCCCCCAGCAAGGATCACACCTGACACCAGTAATGGGCGCGGGCGTACTACGCGCGCACGCCCCCGTGTGCGCACCCACAACTCTGGCGCCAGGGGTCCTGCCAGGAAGGAAAACCTGTGCCCTCCGCCGCACATGGCAACCCCGAGGAGTGGTAAGACCCCTGGTACCCTGACACTGTGTCAGGTTAACATGAGGGTGCTTGAGTCTTCTAGAGACTGCTGCCAAGTCAAAAGAGACTGTATTAAGTTACAGGAAAATACTAAAAGGCTACCGAGTCACAGAATACTGATAGAGACTTCTATGAAGCCGCAGAGGACTTCTAAAGATGGCTGCCAAGTCAAAAGACACTGCTGCCAAGATACAAGAGAGTGCTGGTAGAGACAAGAAGGGTGCTAAAGACTGCTGCCAAGTTATAAGAGACTGCTGGACATTGCTGGTAGGGACAAGAAGGCTGCTGTCAAGTTCTGGAGACTGCTAAAGACTGTTACCAAGTCAGTGGTGTATTTTGTATTTTTTTTGCTGCCCTAGGCAAGACTAAACTCGTGCACCCCCTATTCTAAATTTGCCCCGCCCCTACCTGTTTAAGACCAACCCCTTCCTCACTAAACCCCACCCTCTTTAAGCTTCCTCTCTGCACATTAAAAGTAGATAACGAATGCCTATATTTTCACTGTCTTTGACCATCTCCTGTAACATGCCAACAGTCTCTGACCGTCTCAATTAACATGCCAGCAGTCTCCGACGTCTCAATTAACATGCAAGCAGTCTCTGACCGTCTCAATTAACATGCCAGCAGTCTCTGACCGTCTCGATTAACATGCCAGCAGTCTCTGACCGTCAATTAATAAGCCCCTGTACCAAGTTACAGAAGAGTTTTAAAGCCTGCTGCCAGCTTTCCGGAGACTGCTGCTATTTAAAATATGAGAGCACTTCCTATTCCAGTCATAATCGTGTACATAATGATTTGGAGACCTCTGAGGCCGCGTTGTAGTTCTGATATTTGGAGCAGCAAAGTTTGGCCGGATACTCTTTTTTTGCCGCGTAATTTCCCATTCCTCGCAGTGGAAGCTTTGCCTCAGCACCTGTCTCTGAATCGCTGTGCAAATAAGGGTTCCTGCTGTATTTTAAATTGTAGGCAAACATCATTATTTCTCAATGCGCTCACCGCGGCCAGGTAACGGAGTGTGAAACACAAAGATAATGCGCCGCAGACGAGGACAGGCAGCTGTACAGCAAGCAGAGATGAGCGGAGCACCGGCTGTGTGAGAACTCGCTCATTATTCCTTTGCGGGCCTCAGTATCAGTCAGGATGGTGGTGGTGGGGGGGGGATCTCAGCGTGAGCTTCTGATGGTATTTACTCCTCTCGCTGTGTTGCGCCGAGAACATTAAGCACACACTCATTTCCGAGATTCGCAGGAAGGAGGAGAAATGAGCTGTGCATGTCCCGACTCACAGGATCCCCCCGGGAGACAGACAGACAGCTCGAGACGTACATAGAACTCCACGGGACCCGTCTGTGAAGAGCCACAAAATAATTGCTTCTGTCCTCACCGCTCCTCCGCCACTAAAGTTCTTCTTCCAAAAACTGAAGTGGGAAAAGAAAGACACACGAGTGACAAGGGTTTCCGATACTGAAGCCACAGGACCAGCATGGCAGCAAGGCAATAAGCATTTTCATGGGGAGGTAAGCAACAGGTGTGCATGGCAGGATCCCCAATCTGGTCTACCACATAGACAGTACAAGGCCAGACAGGTAACTACTGTAGGAGAGCCCATGGCTGGTGGGCAACTGAAGGAGAGCCCATGGCTGGTGGGCAACTGAAGGAGAGCCCATGGCTGGTTGGCATCTGAAGGAGAGCCCATGGCTGGTGGCCAACTGAAGAGCCCATGGCTGGTGGCCAACTGAAGTAGAAGGAGAGCCCATAGCTGGTGGCCAACTGAAGGAGCGCCCATGGCTGGTGGCCAACTGAAGGAGCGCCCATGGCTGGTGGGCAACTGAAAGAGAGCCCATGGCTGGTGGGCAACTGAAAGAGAGCCCATGGCTGGTGGGCAACTGAAAGAGAGCCCATGGCTGGTGGGCAACTGAAGGAGCGCCCATGGCTGGTGGCCAACTGAAGGAGCACCCATGGCTAGTGGCCAACTTTAGGAGCGCCCATGGCTGGTGGCTAACTGAAGGAGAAGGAGAGCCCATGGCTGGTGGCTGGCTGGTGGCTAACTAAAGGAGAGCCTATTGCTGGTGGCTAACTAAAGGAGAGCCTATGGCTGGTGGCTAACTGAAGGTGAGCCTGTGGCTGGTGGCCAACTGAAGGAGTGCCCATGGCTGGTGGGCAACTGAAGGAGAGCCCATGGCTGGTGGGCAACTGAAGGAGAGCCCATGGCTGGTGGCCAACTGAAGGAGCGCCCATGGCTTATGGCCAACTGAAGGAGAAGGAAAGCCCATGGCTGGTGGCTAACTGAGTGAGAGCCTGGGGTTGGTGGCCAACTGAAGAAGAGCCCATGGCTGGTGGCCAACTTAAGAAGAGCCCATGGCTGGTGGCCAACTAAATTAGAACCCATGGATTGTGGTTAACTGAAGAAGAGCCCATGGCCAACTGAATGAGTCTCCATAACTGGTGACCAACAGAAGAAGTGCCCATGGCTGGTGGGAAGCTGAAGCAGATCCAATGATTGGTTGCCAGCTGAAGGAGTGCTCATAGCTGGTGGCCAATTGAAGAAGTGCCCGTGGCTGGTGTCAAGCTGAAGAAGCGCCCATGGCTGGTTGCCAGCTAAAAGAGCGCCCATGATTGGTTGCAAACTGAAAGAGCACCTGTGGCTGGCTGACAACTCTGCTGTTAATTGAGAGGCAGTGGCCTAGCATTGTCACCCTGCAATAGGTAGTGGAGTTAGTGGCAGGATCTCCAGGTGACAAACTTTGCCACAGATTTACAATTGAATAGCTTATAGAAACTGCATACAGTGACACACGACGCCACACATACTGAAGAATAGAACAGGATTGATGAATACTGTAACCAATTCAGGACAACCAAATGTATATAAACAGCACAGTCCTGAAGCGGTTACACAAACAAGAATAATTTGGAACTTTGCACGGACTGTAGTGCTCTCATATAATGCGGCGGTACAGACAGTCTATACCGCACGCTGTTCCCGACAAGCAGAAATCAGTCCCGGGCTGCCAAAAATAGCAGACATATGATTATTTTTTCTTTTACTTTGGGCTGTGAGGAGGAAGCAGTCTGATAAATAATTCAGATGGCTGAATGTGTAAAAGTCAAATTCCCAATAAGGAAAGAACAAGCGGCAGCTCCTTGGTTACCCCCCTCCCCTCCAGGTGGGTGCCATAGGGTAACATCTTGCTCAGTGTACAATGTGCTGAGAGAGGGAAAGCAGACCGCATGCCGGGACTTTGCCTGGAAAAGGGGTTACCCTCCCGCTGTGCCAAATTGGTGGGACGCGCCGTTACCGATGAGCGCCATTCTGATCCACGCACTTTATAAATGAACAGTACAGACGTAACCTGGCCTGGAGGACTCTGCTACTTCAATATGTTTATTATTCCCCAAATTTATATAGTGCCGCCATCTTATGCAGCAAAAGGGTCCCACATATCACTCCACCGGGATCATAGAAGTGCACTCATACCAAAGGAGACGGGTTTAGTCAGCTGATTAAAGGGTCAGGTCACCCCAAACTGAGATTTCAGTGTTTGTTAAAGATTCAAATATCTTGACAATTTCTTCTATCTTGGGGACTCCATAGGTGAGATATGCAAGTTATTTCCCGGGTCTGTACATCTCCTGGGCCCATTATGAGGAGCTCCTCCCATCCCTGTGCTGAGTTCCCGGGTCTGTACACCCGCTGTGCCCATTATGAGGAGCTCCTCCCATCCCTGTGCTGAGTTCCCGGGTCTGTACACCCGCTGTGCCCATTATGAGGAGCTCCTCCCATCCCTGTGCTGAGTTCCCGGGTCTGTACACCCGCTGTGCCCATTATGAGGAGCTCCTCCCATCCCTGTGCTGAGTTCCCGGGTCTGTACACCCGCTGTGCCCATTATGAGGAGCTCCTCCCATCCCTGTGCTGAGTTCCCGGGTCTGTACACCCGCTGTGCCCATTATGAGGAGCTCCTCCCATCCCTGTGCTGAGTTCCCGGGTCTGTACACCCGCTGTGCCCATTATGAGGAGCTCCTCCCATCCCTGTGCTGAGTTCCCGGGTCTGTACACCCGCTGTGCCCATTATGAGGAGCTCCTCCCATCCCTGTGCTGAGTTCCCGGGTCTGTACACCCGCTGTGCCCATTATGAGGAGCTCCTCCCATCCCTGTGCTGAGTTCCCGGGTCTGTACACCCGCTGTGCCCATTATGAGGAGCTCCTCCCATCCCTGTGCTGAGTTCCCGGGTCTGTACACCCGCTGTGCCCATTATGAGGAGCTCCTCCCATCCCTGTGCTGAGTTCCCGGGTCTGTACACCCGCTGTGCCCATTATGAGGAGCTCCTCCCATCCCTGTGCTGAGTTCCCGGGTCTGTACACCCGCTGTGCCCATTATGAGGAGCTCCTCCCATCCCTGTGCTGAGTTCCCGGGTCTGTACACCCGCTGTGCCCATTATGAGGAGCTCCTCCCATCCCTGTGCTGAGTTCCCGGGTCTGTACACCCGCTGTGCCCATTATGAGGAGCTCCTCCCATCCCTGTGCTGAGTTCCCGGGTCTGTACACCCGCTGTGCCCATTATGAGGAGCTCCTCCCATCCCTGTGCTGAGTTCCCGGGTCTGTACACCCGCTGTGCCCATTATGAGGAGCTCCTCCCATCCCTGTGCTGAGTTCCCGGGTCTGTACACCCGCTGTGCCCATTATGAGGAGCTCCTCCCATCCCTGTGCTGAGTTCCCGGGTCTGTACACCTGCTGTGCCCATTATGAGGAGCCCCCACCATCCCTGTGCTGAGTTCCCGGGTTTGTACACCCGCTGTGCCCATTATGAGGGGCTCCCGCCATCCATATCATCTATATTATGAAGACTACAGATTGTTCCATTCTGTCCGGATGATGAGGCTCCTTGATCTGATTGGCCATTGTGAGCACATTTCTTACCTTTTGGGAGTTTTAGATCTTTTTGTTGTTAATTTTGAGTTACATATATTTCTTTTTGATCCTAGGAACCCCCCTGCCTCACGTTATATAACCAGCGCGCTGTGCTCTGTGCCTCTTATAAGGTTTTATGCGGTAGAAGCTCCGGAACGCTCCGCCATCTCCTACCTGGCGAGACCCGGAGCTCCTGTCACATCAGACGCTGGAGGAGAGGCGGTCGCCGTCCCTCTACATCACCATTTGTACATTGCTCGGCGTGTGATGTGACATCCAGATGACTGACAGCTCCGCTATTCCATTCAACCAGAACACACAATCCCACACCGCATCTACAGCTAGGGGACTCCACATGTAATAAGCACATATATCCATCCCCCTCGTATATATATATATCATTACAAACTATGCAAAGATACAAAATCATCCATGTGTCAAGCTGAGCTCCTCTCTCTCCTTGTGCAGGGTGACTGGTCTTGTCTCCGCCCCCTCCTGTAATAAAGACCGGTCACTGCTCATCTCTCTCCTTGTACAGGGTGACTGGTCTTGTCTCCGCCCCCTCCTGTAATAAAGACCGGTCACTGCTCATCTCTCTCCTTGTACAGGGTGACTGGTCTTGTCTCCGCCCCCTCCTGTAATAAAGACCGGTCACTGCTCATCTCTCTCCTTGTACAGGGTGACTAGTCTTGTCTCCGCCCCCTTCCTGTAATAAAGACAGCTCACTGCTGCTCTCTCCTCGTGCAGGGTGACTGGTCTGGTCTCCAGTAGTGATGGGCTCGGGCGTGTTCGCAGCTCCACGTGCCGAGCCCGCCAAGAAGCCGACAGCGCGCAGCGCCAATCACAGGTACTGAGACGTTTCCTGATCTCTGCAGCTGCGGGCCGGGAAAATGTCTAAGTACCTGTGATTGGCCCTGCACGCTGTCGGCTCCCCTCCTTAGTCACCACCCCTTCATGTAGTTTTCTGTAGTGGGTGGAGCCTGCTGGGTCCCTCCCACAGCTCTGCTTAGCCTATATACAGTTCAGTGATGATGTCGCTGCTACTTTCACAATGTAATATCTGGGCTTGTGTAAACATTTGTGGATTTATATCCTTTGCGGCTATTGATGAATATATTTCCATACAAGTTTTGTGTACTCGGAGTTCGGCTTTAAGCTTTGTCCGTATATATTTGTCTCATGTTCTGATAGAGAGGTTTCATTTTCTGCTCCCAGACACTTTACAGAACAGAACAATGGCAGCGAGTCTGAAGTCTGAATATCTATTTGGCCTTTGCCCCCTGGAGGAGAGAACAGAGATACATTTATTTGGAAGATCCGAAGCTCCGAGCGGGTCGCTGAGTGTCAGACAGTCTGCACAGTTACCATACCAACTCCTCCGTCTGCATGTCCCCCGAATGACACCCAGAAAACCAATCAGCTCCGCTTTCCAGCCTCGGAAAATTCCGGGCGACCAGGTAAACTTCAGAACCTAAAAGCCGCACGGGCCCCCAAACGTTTCCCCCTTCCCGGACGCTGCATGGACCCGAAGCGCGGACTAGAAATACATTATCCATAAATGAATTGTCTTGAATCATATCTGGTGAAGGAACTGCAGGGGCGGGGCAGGGTGAGAGGCGGGGCAAGGGGGGGGAGGGGCAGGCCCACCTGGG
>NW_017307547.1:150544-160241 GCF_000935625.1 Nanorana parkeri | reverse complement strand
CAAGGATGGGGAGGGGCAGGCCCACCTGGGGCTGCAATTTTGAGGGGCGCTCTTTTTGTGAAATGCTTCTCCTTCCAGATCCCAGCTCCTCCCGGTCTCTTAGAATGATTGGGCTCCAGTCTGACGCTCGGCACTTTTCCTGTTCTTGGCGTCTGATACAATGTAACTAGCTTAGGGATGTTCTCTACTTGTCTCTTCCAATGTCAGGACATGGCACCCAAGCCCAAAGTGCTCCCCTCCCCATTAAAACTACTTCAGCACCATAGGTTGCAGGTCCTGCCCCCCAACTCCCGCTGAAGCGCACCAATGCAGTCGCCTCTTCTGCCTACCCCTCGGCCCGGTCTATGCAACCACCCAAGCAGACCTGTCTGACTGACTTCTCCCTGGATGCTGAGTCCCGTCTCTAACACTTCCTGGCCTGGATGCAGGGTGGGAGTTCAGAGAATTGAACTGACAGGTCCTCTTTGATGAGCCCGGCACTGTGGTGTTCCCATGTGATGGTGGGATTGGTAATCATCAGAGTGTCTCCTCTGGCTGCCGTATGTCTGTGTATGGGGGTTGTTTGTTTCCTCCGATGCTTTCTTCTGCCGAGGGCGCAAATCTTCCAGACCGTCAAGACGCGCCTAGCGCGCGCCGGTCATTTCTCTTCGTGGGGAATATAAACGGCCATCCACCGCCATCTATATCCCGGCCCCGGCGTTCGCGTCCCGGGAAATCATAGCGCTATTTGGACGCGCTGAGGCGTGCAGGGACGGCGGCGGTCATCTAGGCCAAGCATATTATTAATGACGGTTATTTTTACTTTGGCACGCGTCTTAAAATAGATTTTTTTTATTCTTTGGCACACGCAGTTCGGAGGGTTCTGGGCGCGGAGATATTTCCGGAGAGGACGCCTGGTCCTCGCCCTTCACAGAACTGGACCGGATTTAAAAGGAGGACTCCGCTCAGCTTCACTCATAGCGGTCACATGACGCCATCATGCCATGAGGATACAATGTTTCCATTTATTTTGTAAGGTTTCCCTTCTCTTAGAGCCAGGCGGGCCTAAACCAGGACAAAGCCCGCTCCCATGATGCACGGCACGGTTTGTGTTGGGCTTTATTTTCAGGGTCCCTCCCCCCTATCCATAACTGATTGATGGGTGCTGACCTACCTACAGATTTGGGTCTCGGGGACACTGCTGTAGAGGTCCGATATGAGTCCTTATTCCCCGACATTTGTTGGGGCCATGATAAGGGGTCATGATGAGGGGCCACCTTTTTTGTTTTTTGTAAGTCCGCGGTGCGTGCAACCTAATCGTCTTCCCCTGTGAACGAAAAAAAGTGAATCGTGAAATCGCAGCACACAAAAAAAAGTGCACACAAGGGGGCTTGTGGTCCTCCTCCGAAGTGGATGGGCCTCGGATTCCTGAGCCCCCCCCCCGTGGTGTAAGGCTCCTGACAGGGGCAAGGACGACTCAGGTCCACCTACCCAAAGGGCAGCGGACCCTGATCTTCAGGACACTACCGAAGTGGGTCCTTCAAGTACTAGGTGGGGGCTGTCCTGGTGGAAGGCAGAGAAGCCTGTGAAGGCCACAGAACCTCCCCCCCCATCAAGACGGGCCCCCGAAGGTACCCCGCACCCTCCGTCTCTGTGGAGTGAAAGGTGCAATCATCCATATAAACAGTGCTTAAAATAATTAGGTGCCAGTGCACTGACCTGGTGGGCCATCGGGTATAAAGATTGCCCCGGGGTAGCCAGAGGGCCTGCATAAGAGGCATGGGGCAGAAAATGCTTTAGGTGCCGTGAGCTAGAGATGGTGAATCACCGTGAGGTCCCAAAACTGAGTGATTTTCCGGGACCCCACCCCCAGGGGGCACAGCACTGTGGGCCTCTGCGCTCCTCGAACCCTCTGGCCAGACCAGAGAAGCACCCATTCCCATAAAAAGGTATCAGCACAGAGGGCCCCCAACAGTGCCCACCTTTACTTCTGAGAGTACTAAGCAACCCCCCCCCCCCACGAGAGGACGACGCTGTTCCCCTTCCGAAAACTGATACTACACTTGATCTTAGCCAAAAGGCCGGGAATGACGAGGGGGTCACATGACCTGCTGACTACAAAAAGTGGGCCGGCAAAGGCTGACTTCAATAAAAAACGATAGAGAGGGGAAGGGTTAGGACCCCTGTGAAAGGAGATTTCCCTTCACTTCCTGCCCCAGAGACACAGCAGGAAGTAAGATGAAAGTGAGGGGAAGTCCCCTTACGGTTGTCACCAGAACAGGTGTCCCCATCTGAAGGTTTCACCTCTCTTCCTGCTGAGGAGACAACGCACAGTTTTGGATTCTCTCCTGGTGAGGGGCAGATTTCCCCAGCAGAGGCACCAGGCCGAGGTTCTAACAATTGCCCCTCCATTCAAGACTAAAATAGGTGCTGACTGTAATCCCGGCCGCAACGTGTCAGGTATCAGGAAATCGCCCCAATTGAGGTCAATGGAGGCGCGCTGCGATCGAGCGCTGAGCGCGCCCCAGGCGTTCGCTGCGTTATGACGTTACCCAGAATGTGTATAAGAGAAGAAGTAGAAGATAGAGGAACGGAGGGTCAGAACTCATATGTGTCCCATCGGGGGGAGATTTCCCTCCACTTCCTGTCTGATAGCCACAACAGGAAGTGAGAGGAAATCTCTCCAAAGAGAACGGGGGTGGTGGTCAGCAGAACTAGTGTCCCCATTGGAAGATTTCCCCTATTCCTGTTCTGGTGACAACCCAAAATGTGGGATTTTTCTTTCACATTCAGCGGGACAGATAGGAGAGGGTGAATCTCCCTCTCGGGGACACCGCCATCAATAAAAACCTGGCAGGGGGTCCAATCCCTCCCCACTAAAGATTTGGCTTCAGTTCCCCTTTACAATGCCTTTGAAGACGGGACCTGACGCGGCGCGGAGACGCGGCGATTGTTCAGCGTTCTGCAGATAGATGCGTATCAGGGACACTCCGGGGTGCAGTGGCGGGGTGCATATGCAAATCTAGCTCCTCCCACTCCTCCAGACTAAAACAAGGCTTGTGACTATATTGTGCACCCTGCACCCCATCCCCCGGTCACTTAACACACTGCAATGACCACTGTCCTAGGCCACAACAGGTGACGTTACAGCACAGGTCACAGACAGTCCCCCTGCAGACTCCGCCCCATCATCCAGTATATGTTACATGATTGGAGGAGAGCAGAGCAGAGAGATGACAAGAAATAAAACCAAAGTACATATTTTCTGCTTTGTCCCCAGAGTATGGTGACACCAACATCCCATACATACAAATATACCCCAGCTCCTTCATGAGACACATACACAGAGTACAGAGGAGGGGGGAGGGAGGCTTACCTGTAATAGAACGCCGCACAACGGTCACATGACTGGAGCCAGAGGCCACCTGGTGTCTGACAAAGATCCTCGGGGGATGGACCCTGGGACAGTGCCCGCCCATGAGCAGAGATTGATGTGTGCCTAGACCCAGGTCACATGACAGGAATGCCTGAGGTTTGTGTTCTCCGGGGGAAAGGGGTTATAATGAGGGGGGTATTATGAGGTAATATAAAGGGATATGTAAAGTTGTATTATGAGGTGGGTATCTTAATGTATAGGGGAGGGGCGGGGTATTGTGGGGCAAAGCATTATATTATAATGTATAGGGTGAGGGAGGGGTGTTGTAGGGAGGGCGGGGCGTCATAAGGCAATGTATAGGGTGAGGGCGGGGCATTGTAACGTATAGGGTAAGAGCGGGGTATGTAATGTATAGGGGGGGGAAGTGTGGCGCGGTGTACAGGGGAAGGAGTTACAATGTATCCGCTCGGAGGGGGGAGGTGACACTTTGTATCTCACTCGTGGCGGGAATCCTCTCCGTAGTTCAGGCGGCGCGATCAGCTGTGAGGCTCCGCCCCTTCTCCGGTCAGGTGGAGCGGTGGGCGGGGTCGGGATCTTCTCTGCTCTGTACTGTTCGCCAGTCACACGGGAGCCTGAAGACACCGAGACCATGCCGGGTACTGTCCTGTCATATGTGTGTGGGGTGAATGTTGCACTGTCCTGTCTTATGTGTGTGGGGTGAATGTTGCACTGTCTTATGTGTGTTGTGTGTGTGGTGAATGTTGCACTGTCCTGTCTTGTGTGTGTGGTGAATGTTGCACTGTCCTGTCTTATTTGTGTGTGTGGGGTGAATGTTGCACTGTCTTGTGTGTGTGTGTGTGTGTGTGTGTGGTGAATGTTGCACTGTCTTGTTTGTGTGTGGTGAATGTTGCACTGTCTTGTGTGTGTGGTGAATGTTGCAATGTCCTATCTTATGTGTGTGTGTGTGTGTGGGGTGAATGTTGCACTGTTCTGTCATATATGTGTGTGCGTGGTGAATGTTGCTCTGTGTACTGTCCTGTATACTGTACTGTGTGTCCCCTGTGGTATATATAGACTATGTGCTGTATACAGTGTCCTGGCTCCTCATTCGCTATACTGAGCGATACAGACTGGGCTCATTGTATACAAGAAGTGTATATAGTGTGTCCTCCCTGTACATATCTGCATGGAGTCTGCACACCCTATATACCCCCATACCTCTCTAGATACATAGATCATATGTGTTATTACTGGGTGATGTATACTGCATTCAGTGACAGGGCTGTATATAGAGTGTGCGATTCAATGTATACGCTGTACTGTGTATCTGTATACAGGAGATATATATTCTCCGCTATTGTCACTGGTTTCTATTCTGTATTGTAACACCCCCATCCTCTCCTTCCTTCTTACCTACTCCCCCCATCCTCTTCTCCTTTCTTACCTACTCCCCCCATCCTCTTCCCCCCACTCTCTATCTATCTGCTCTCCCTTTTTTCTTCTCTCCCCATCCTCTCTCTCATCTTTTTCTACTCTCCCCATCCTCTCCCCCCACCATCCTCTCCTACTCCCACCATCCTCTCCTACTCCCACCATCCTCCCCTCTCTGCTCCTGGATGTGTGGAGTAAGCAGTTCATCTCCATGCAGTGTCTCTTTTTTATCCTCAATGTTTCCATTTTATGTTCTGGCTCTGGTGTCTGATGGTGTCACTGCGAGTCAGATCTCCGAGTTATATATAGATAATGATTGTGTGTGCGTTTGTATGACTTCTCTGTGCAGTGACAGCGCTGAAAACGGCAGGATCAGTTGAAGTGTTCTTCATAATTTGATTGCAAGCTCTTGGACACGCAGAGTCCCCCTTAGTATACTTGTGTTGTGATTGTAGTACACAATGGATCCATATTGTGTATGGAAAATCAATCCAGTTACAGCAGCCCGTGTCGGAGCAATGCAGCATTGTGTCCCATACAATTGTACTCACTCAGGGCATCCAATCAGAACTTAGCTTTTATAGTTGAGGGACATCAGAATGAACAAGTTGTTGGTTGCTATGGGTAACGGTAACAAGTAGACATAAACCCAATCGCTAAAATCTATGTAATTACCATGTAACTGGGGAGCGGTGATTGGTCAGCGTGGCCTTGTGATCAATGCGAATCTCTGCTGAGCCTTCTATCTTCTGGGACAGCGTTCCAGAGCAATTGTCATTGGTCAGCGCGGTCGCCGCTGACCAATCGCCGCTCCACATTTCAAGCATTATGTTGGCCATGCAGCCAATAATTGCATTCATTTATGATCCACCGTGCGTTCGCAAACTAAACCTCATTAATTTCGGGTTTACCGCTACTTTAAAGCTGAACTCCAGGCACACCGCTAAATATACAAATGAAATCTATATAAATGGGAGGATTTGTACTTCTGTCCCTCCAGTCCTGAGATTTACACAGCTCTGCCACGCAGCCCAGCCCTGTCTAGCAGGAGACCTGATTTCTATCAGGTATAGTTCACTTACAGGTCTTGTCCCTCCCCCAGCATGTGATTGGACAGGGAAAGATGAAGCAGCAGACTGATGAGCTCACTCTGTTCTTTCCACCTATCCGCATGCATCTTACACTGCTACACCTGATTGGCTCATTTTGCTGCTTCACCGTCTCCCAATCTGAGCTTTGCAGTCAAGGGAACTGCAAGAGGCTGAAACCAGGTCACGTTCAGATGCTTGCTTATAACGATGTAACAATGAGTCCAGAGCTGCTTTGACTTGTATCTTTTCCTAGTGCCTGGGGTTCAGCTTGTATCTTTTCCTAGTGCCTGGGGTTCAGCTTGCGGTATTGATGACTCTCCCCTAGTTACATTGTGTGTGGATGGTGTATATGTTGCTGCAGAGAATGCACCTGCTTGATCCCCGGAGGTTCGGGAAAGGCTCAGCATTGAGGGAATGCTTTGGCACACGGCAGTATTTGGCCTATGGGGGTCTGTTCTGTTGTCTGTACATGAATATGATGCCATGTACATTATTCCACAGACACGGGATAAACCTATATACCGGTACACCCCCGGGGGGGTTACAACCATGTCATTGTTCCCATTAGACACCTGTATGGGAGGTTATATGGCGTTCATATGACGCAGGTTATCCTAGTAAGGGGGAATGTCAGGGGAGAAATGCAGTTCATATGAAGTGCTTCCCTGCAATACATGCAGACTGCACCTCCCCGTGTGCTGGAACTGCACCCGGCTCCCTGGTCTAGTGGCAGCACTTCGCCTGAATGAAATCAACAAAAGAAGAGTTTTGAAATGTAGCGAATCTCAAATTTAGCAAACATTCACTGCAGGTTCAGAATGATTCACCCCCAACGAATGGCTACAGTCACATTCACTACTTTATAAATAGACTCCGCAGTGTCAGCCTAAACCTGTTCTTTCATTTTGGATAGGGAAGGGTTAAAAACCGTATTCCAGTTTTCTTTTCCCCCCTTTCTGTGTAAGGCAGATTTTCCTTCACTTCCTGTCTTGTAGACTGAACAGGAAGTAAAAAGATCTATTTTACAATGTGAGAGAAATCCCTTCTTAAGGCCCATTCACACCACATCCAGATTACTTCCAGACCAGACTGTTCCCAGACCCAAAATGCATCACAATGTATCCCTATGCTATTTCTGGCCTCTGTTCCCACCAGCGCAGTCCGCTCCGGGCTAGACCTGAAAAATACTGCTTGTTCTGTCTGGTCTGGAATGCATCAAACGCATGGAATGCACTGGAACACACCTGCAAGACCATTTTAACCTGAAAAAAAAATGTATAAATTCCAATCGCGGTAAAATCGAGGCAAAAATGCAATGCACTGCACTATGTTCCAGATCTGGTCCGGAGAATGGTGTGAACCCAGCCTGAGGCCTGGTTCACACCTGTACGTTTTGTAGCGCGTTTGTAACGCTCTACCAACGCTCTACAAAACGCTCAAACATGAAAATCCCATTGTTTTCTATGGGTCTGGTTCACACCTTGCCGTATTTCAGCCCGTCTGAACTCGCTACAAAACGGCCCACGCCTGAAAAGGTAGATGTGCTTCCTTGCGGCGTTTTTGTAGCGCGTTTCCATTGGGATACAGCCAAGTAGCCCTCGGAAACGAATCGCGGTAAAAACGCGCGACAAACACGCATATTCAATACGCCTAGGTGTGAACCCAGCCTTGGGCTCTGTTCACACCTAGGCGTATTGAATATTCGCGTTTGACGCACGTTTCCGAGGGCTACTTGGCTGTATCCCAATGGAAACGCGCTACAAAAACGCCGCAAGGAAGCACATCTACCTTTTCAGGCGTGGGCCGTTTTGTAGCGAGTTCAGACGGGCTGAAATACGGCAAGGTGTGAACCATACCCATAGAAAACAATGGGATTTTCATGTTTGAGCGTTTTGTAGAGCGTTCGTAGAGCGTTGAACGCGCTACAAAACGTACAGGTGTGAACGAGGGCTTAGACATGTGTCCCTGTTGGAAGAGTCCAACACGTGTTCTGGCAGAGGAAGGGGATCCTGCGAGACCCCGAAACGTTGCACTGAGTGTGATTACGCTGCATTTGTGTTGCCTCTGGAGTGCCGCTGTCCATACTTCTCTGCCATCCATTGATCACCGCTGCACCCACTGGCATCTCTATGGATAAAGCGCTCAGGGGTGCGATGGGTTCACGGACTGTTACCTGTTGGAACACGGAGTTGCACTGAGTGATTTATGCTGCATTTTCATCAGTAAATAGACACATTTGTATTGCTTCTGGAGTGCCGGTGTCCATACTTCTCTCTCTTTGCATGATAACGGCTGCCATCCGTTGGTGACCGCTGCACCCACTTGTATCTATATGGAAAAAGTGCTCAGGGGTGCGATGGGATCACGGACTGTTACCTGTTGGAAGATTACCCCTCTCTTCCTGTTCTGGTGGATTCACCTCTGACTTAATTTAGTAATGAGGATGAATAGAGAACGTGAATCTCCCCATGGGGGGGTGGGGGTGGGGCTATAGACCAGAATAATAACCTGTCAGAGGTCCTGACCCCTCACTCATCCAAATTCCATTCTTAGGGCTTACATATACTTGAACTGGCTCTCCAAATCTGAGTCCTTGTCTAGCTCTTGTTATATGGAACGGGTATAGTTATGTATATGGTATATATGTTGTAGCATTCTGCGCAGTTACATTGTTTCCTTCCTCAGTTCACAAGGTTGTGTGGGCAGTTCCCTCAGGTCGCATTGAGATTGTTCTGTGTAAGCCCTCGTTCACACCTGTACGTTTTGTAGCGCGTTCTACGCTCGACGAACGCTCTACAAAATGCTCAAACATGAAAATCCCATTGTATTCTATGGGTATGGTTCACACCTTGGCGTATTTCAGCCCGTCCCTAACACGCCACAAAACGGCCCACGCCTGAAAAGGTATATGTACTACTTTGGGCCGTTTTGTTGCGCATTTCCATTGGGATAATCGATTTTTTTTTTTTTTACCGCGCATCGGGCAGGCGCGCATATGCAATACGCCTAGGTGTGAACCAGGCCTTACTGTCAGAGCTCTGTGACTAAGACCGATGAAATGTGATTGCGGGTGAAACAAACAATATAAAGAAGGATCGTATCTATTGTTTTCTTTGCTTTGTAACAGTTACAAGTGTAAAAAAAAATGTCTGCTAGAGGAAGAGAGTGAGCGACATTTCCTTTCCATCTTCTGCCATTTATCTCCGTATATCTGTGCTCTATTATCATCATTATCAGTAATATTGTTATCAGTAGGGCTGCAACAACTAATCGATTAAATCGAATCGATAATTGATTATGAGAATCAAGAGAGATTTGTTTTTTTAATCCAATAAGTGTTTATTAAAGGTTTTTACAAACAGACATATATACATACACAGAGCCTAGTATCCAAGGCGGATAATAGCGCGTAACATCATGAATTTGCATAGGACTACATGATACACAGCGTGTTATATGGCAATGGTATATTCGGGGTAAAACCTACACCTTCTATTCCGTCTAATCAGTGAGTGGGCGGACAGTAGCATTATTGTCCTATGCCTTCCAGCCATGTCGCCTCCACAGCGGAGGCCTTAATAAAGCTGACATCAATAGTAGGGTAGATTGGCCTATACCAGCTCACTGAAATCCTGAGAATGTCACTATATATAAAGTCCCATAATCACGCCTAAAGTGTATCATAAACGTAGAGACATAGGGGGAATATACAGGTAGAAAAATAGTAACGAAGGATGGAAGGGGAGAAAAAGCAGGGCGACACGGAAGGGTCAGGGGGTAAGGAGTCACCTCACTAGGGGGGACCACTCCATGGGGGGAG
>NW_017307547.1:147320-150379 GCF_000935625.1 Nanorana parkeri | reverse complement strand
CCCCCCCCTCTACAGCACCACTCAACCGCCAGGACTTTTTAAGGGAGGATCTCAGTCGTGAACCCAGCCGAGGCCCCGAAGTCGAGCCAGACAGACCAAGTGACTGTGTATTTGTCCCTGGTGTCATGCTCATCCGCAAGAGATTTGTTTTTTAATGCAACCAATCGATTAGTTGAAAAAAATAATAATTGGGCAACTAATCGTTTATGAAAATAATAGTTATCAGTTGTATATTCTTATTGTTATCATTAGTCATATTGTTATTCTTCGTATTATTGGTGTTTAAGATTAACAGTCATAATGTTATTTAATCTTATTAGTGTTATTATTCTTATCATTGGTATTATTTTTCATATCATCGTTATTATTGTTGTTATTAGTCATATTGTTATTATTTAATTTTATTATTGTTATTACCCAATTTAATGATTTGTTTTTGGTTTTGATATTTTCATTGCTTCCAAGACATTATTAGTGTCAGAAAGATAACAACGTTGCAGCTTGGGCCTATATGACCGGGGTGGATAAATATATATGGATCTCAGGAGCCAGTCTGTCCAATAAAGAAGCCAGAAGGATATTTTTTAGGAGCCAGCCCCATTGACATCATCTAAAGTCGGGCACCAAGTTGTAGCTTCATTGTCGGCAACCAGGGAGAACCTCCAAAGTTAGGTGCCAACTGTCACTTCCAAGGAGCCATTGACTTGCTTACTGATGACTGACTGCCTACCTATGCTGGATGTCTGTTCCAACCATCCACTACTCCTTCTGTGTAATAAGATTGTAGTCTGTAGGGGATATTGGAAGCCGTTGAGTGACTGGACCACCAATAACTGAGACCCAATCTCCGCGGCACTGGTATGAGAAGCAGGTTATTGATTGCAGCGTCTCATGGCTTCCTCCTGCGAACGTTGATGATATTCGGCCCCCGCTGCGAGCCGCGCTTTGTGCTCGTAATTTTGCTGCAGACAGAAACTCTTATTTAATTCCTATTCCATCCCAAAGCCGTTTCTGCGGTGGAAATTGGGAGTCCGCGTGGAGCCCCGCGATCTGGGGGGCGGCTGCGTGGCCAGAGTCTGCAGATTGCTCCCAAGCGCATCCATACATCACATTCCGCTCCGCCATAAATCCAGGAGGAGTCCCCGGGGGGCCGTCATAGCTCTTTATCGGGGACATTTATATCCAAACAGGGAGCAAGGGTCCTGACCTTTCCATACACATGAATTGATGGCTGGCTGGAAGCGGAGTGCCTCCCGCGGTGACGTATTTCAGCTCTTTTTTTTCCGTCCCGTTGACTCTCTGCAGCTCGCCAGCTGGGACAGATGCTGCGCCGAATTACACGTTTACTTTGATTTCCTTTCTTGCGGGACGAGAAGGGATTTTCAGACCGCGGAGCTTTACACACTCGCAATGGCTGCCCATGAATCTGTCCAATTATTGCCCGCCGGCTGCCAGGATTTAACGCGTTCCGGCGGCTGCGTCTGAAGGACACATCCGCTTCAGTTTATAATAATGAGTCACTCACTCAATTATCTCTTCTCGGAATGGCAGACGATACAAACCGGGGCTCTGTTTGACACCCTGAAGTTAAGGATTTAATCTGCTTATGTTTCCCCTCCCCCGTCATCAACATAATGACAAACGTTTTCTTTTATTACATACACTATATTGCCAAAAGTATTGGGCCCCGCCCCCTCCAAATCATGTGATTCATGTATTCCAATCCCCTCCATGGCCCCCGGTCTATAGGATGAGGCACCTCGGCGTGCAGACGTTTCTACAGACATTGGTGAGAGAACGGGTCGCTCTCGGGAGCTCGGTGACTACAAGCGTGGTGCCGTGATAGGTTGTCACCTGTGCAATAAGTCCGTCCGTGACATTTGCTGGCTACTAAATATTCCGCCGCGGTCACCTGTTACTGGGATTATAACAAAGTGGAAGCAACTGGGAACAGCAACTCAGCCAGGAAGTGGTAGGCCACGTCACATGACAGAGCGGGGTCAGCGCATGCTGAAGCGCGCAGAAGTCGCCAACTGTCTGCAGAGTCAATAGCTACAGACCTCCAAACTCCCTGCGGCCTTCAGATTGGCGCAACAACAGTGCGTAGAGAGCTTCATGGAACGGGTTTCCATGGCCGAGCAGCTGCATCCAAGCCGCACATCACCAAGTGCAATGCAAAGCGTGAGATGCCGCGGTGTAAAGCGCGCCGCCACTGGACTCTAGAGAAGTGGAGGCGTGTTCTCTGGAGTGACCAATCACGCTTCTCTGTCTGGCAATCCGATGGGCGTGTCTGGGTTTGGCGGTTGCCAGGGGAACGGTACTTGCCTGACTGCATTGTGCCAAGTGTAAAGTTTGGAGGAGGAGGAACTTGACTGGCCGGTGCTCCGCCCCTTAGTTCCAGTGAAGGGAACTCTTAAGACATCAGCACACCAAGACATTTTGGACAATTTCATGCTCCCAACTTTGTGGGAGGAGTTTGGGGACGGCCCCTTCCTGTTCCAACATGACTGCGCACCAGTGCACAAAGCAAGGTCCATAAAGACATGGATGGGGGAGGGGGGAGGAACGTGACTGGCCGCACAGAGTCCTGACCTCAACCCCATATTAGAGCGGAGACTGCGAGCCCCTCCTCCAACATCCGTACCTGACCTCACAAATGGTCCAACATTCCCATAGACACACCCCTAAACCTTGTGGACGCCTTCCCAGAAGAGGCGGAGCTGTTATAGCGGCAAAGGGTGGAGCCAACCCAATATGATCCCTACAGACTAAGACTGGGATGCCATTAGAGGGCGGAGCCAACCCAATACTGGTACTCCTGTCATGAAGAATCTGTGATGACAGGTCCTCTTTGAGTCCAGTATGGTCTTCCTCGGTTTCCAGGCCGGCGTCATATTGCTCTTCTCGCCCCGAGTTTCTTCTGTTTATTTCCTTTGACTCTCGGTAGTAGAAAGGATTTGATTGTTACCTCTCAGCTGCAGTTCTGACCCTGATTTGAGGGGGAGCACGGCGAGGTTTTGTCCCCCTCGGCCCCCCGGAGTTTGGAGGGCAGCGGGGTC
>NW_017307547.1:145859-147221 GCF_000935625.1 Nanorana parkeri | reverse complement strand
CGGCCCCCGACGCGTTTTCGCTGAATCCCGCTGCTACCGAGCGGAGTGCGCCATCGCCTTAGAAAAATCTCCGCCACTCCTGTTATTCCCGATGTAAACGCATGAACGCCGCGCACATTAAAGGAGTGAAGAGGGTTTTATGTTTCTCGATGAAGACGGAATGTAAATCGGGAAGCGGTATAGGGAAAGATGGAACTGGTATTCTGCCGTGCTTTCTGATGGAAATTCTGGCTCTCACAGATTGGCCGGGTCCTGTAGTGTGATGTTGGGGTTCACAAATGTCTGAAACAAAGCAGCCCCGACCACCCAAAAAAGGTTCTTTTTTATATAAAGAGAAAAAGTGAGTGCTGTGAGTAAAATGCAGAATTTGGGGGAGGTACGGGGCTATACTTGCAAGGTACACGGCTAGACGAGGAGGTGCGCAAAGGTAATAAGCTATACGAGGGGGGAAGTACGGGGCTATACGGGGGGTGATATATATACGGGCAGGTACAGGGCTGTACAGGGGGGATATATACAGTTATACAGATTTCTCTCCTTGTCCCGCGTCGGTTGGCCGTTTGCGCTCTCCGATGTTTCTGGCGCACACATTGATTTAATTCCCGTCTCTCGATTCGCGGGGACGGGGGCTCAGCTGCGGCTGGCGGTAATTTCGTTATATAAATGCAGATTATAAATCAGGACGGAGCGCCCTCCCTGTAATTCCAGTGATTTTCAGGCCACTTAGAGGGGGATGAAATCACCCGGAGCAGAAATCCTGTTTCTGAACAGGGTGCAGCTTCTCAACTGCTCTCACACAGGCCATGCGTTCTGCTTTTATCATTTTATGCTTCCTCCTGCCTGCAGCAGACTGATCACTGGGGGGAGGGGAGACTGAGGAAATGCTTCCTCCTGCCTGCTGCACTGATCACTGGGGCGAGGGGAGAATGAGGAAATGTTTCCTCCTGCCTGCAGCAGACTGATCACTGGGGGAGGGGAGACTGAGGAAGTGCCTCCTCCTGCCTGCAGCACTGATCACTGGGGGGAGGGGAGACTGAGGAAATGCGTCCTCCTGCCTGCAGCAGACTGATCACTGGGTGAGAGGAGACTGAGGGAATGCTTCTTCCTGATGACATCTCATCCTAGGCAATGTCATTGACTGGAGTGGGGCTCCTTCCAGTCTCATCTTCCCGGTTCACACTCCAGTAGCCGTCGCGTGCGGCTTCCTCCTCGGCTCCTCCCGGCAGACCTCTGTGCAGGCCCGGCCGCTCCAGGGAACTTTATTTCTTCACACAGGGCGGAGAAGTCTCAGCAAAGTGATTACACTGCAGGAATTCTGGAAATATTTGTGGTTTAGTAACCCGTCATATCGGAGGGGAATCC
>NW_017307547.1:144513-145384 GCF_000935625.1 Nanorana parkeri | reverse complement strand
GGGGGCTCAGCTTCTCCTCTGAATCTCCGCTGCTTTCCTGGGCAGAGGCAGCAGGGGATCCGAGCAGAAGTGAGGAAGGCACTGCAGGTGTGGGGGGGGGGGGGGGGGGGGGTCGAAACGTCCCGGCCCTCTTCTGCTGGGAAGATCTGGCAGCTCTATGGAAGGCAAACCATCAACTTTTCTTAAAGGACCCAACCCTGCAACTGGGAACACCTGACGTGATATCTACCTGAGTGGTCACTCTGCTGGGACTGGTAGTGTTCTCTCTTCTCTGCACTCCTAGGGATGGTGGGGGCTCCTCATAATGGGCACAGCGGGTGTACAGACCCAGGAACTCAGCACAGGGATGGTGGGAGCCCCTCATAATGGGCACAGCGGGGGTACAGACCCGGGAACTCAGCACAGGGATGGTGGGGGCCCCTCATAATGGGCACAGCGGGTGTACAGACCCGGGAACTCAGCACAGGGATGGTGGGGGCCCCTCATAATGGGCACAGCAGGTGTACAGACATGTCAGATTTTATGGTCTATTGAATTTTGAATATCTGAAGGTTTTACCTCCTAGGAATCGGGATCTTGATGTGAAGTTGATCAGTTTCCTGGGGCTATGGGGGTATGAATGTGCACAGTCCGGGAATGTTTCAACCGCTCCGGCGTGCCAAGCTGTCAGTCACGGCGTCTCCCTCTCGGCTCGGCCTGCAGATTGGGAGGAACGCTGATCTGCAGCTATGTCGCTCGGTGTAAACACGCCACATACATTATTCATCCTCATCCTGCGCCATCTGTCACGCATCGCGCTGCGCCCTGTTAACAATTTTTAATTATTGTAAACAGAGGAGGAAAACCTGTTCCGAAACAGCAGACCCCCCCC
>NW_017307547.1:141332-143560 GCF_000935625.1 Nanorana parkeri | reverse complement strand
GAACCCCCCCCCCCCCCCCCCCCGAAAATGACTTCACAGGGCTCGATGGTGAGCAGCCAATGAGGCGGCATGCTTTCATACGGAGCATCTCTCACTGACTCGGACCGGTTCACACTTCTTATTATCTGCAGTTCATGTTCGTAGAATTGATTTTGTATTTTTTATATTGTTAACACCCAACCCCAGCAAAAGGTCAGATCTGAGGTCACAGCTCCAAAAGCCTGAAGGAGGTTGGAAGTGATGTAGTCGTGGTCCTTTATCCTCATTGGTGGGCATTGCCTTTGTTTCCAGTCCTGGTGACACCCTGGAACAGGAAGTGAGGGGAAATCTTACTACAGTCATGAAAACCCAACCGAGGGTCCAATCCTTCTCTACTCCTGCACCTTCACCCCTCAGATCCCCCAATTCCTGCACCTTCATCCCCTCGGATCCCCCAATTCCTGCACCTTCACCCCCTCAGATCACCCCAATTCCTGCACCTTCCCCCCCTCAGATCCCCCCAATTCCTGCACCTTCACCCCTCGGATCACCCCAATTCCTGCACCTTCACCTCTCGGATCACTCCAATTCCTGCACCTTCACCCCTCGGATCACCCCAATTCCTGCACCTTCACCTCTCGGATCACTCCAATTCCTGCACCTTCACCCCTCGGATCACCCCAATTCCTGCACCTTCACCTCTCGGATCACTCCAATTCCTGCACCTTCACCCCTCGGATCACCCCAATTCCTGCACCTTCACCTCTCGGATCACTCCAATTCCTGCACCTTCACCCCTCGGATCACCCCAATTCCTGCACCTTCACCTCTCGGATCACTCCAATTCCTGCACCTTCACCCCTCGGATCACCCCAATTCCTGCACCTTCACCTCTCGGATCACTCCAATTCCTGCACCTTCACCCCTCGGATCACCCCAATTCCTGCACCTTCACCTCTCGGATCACTCCAATTCCTGCACCTTCACCCCTCGGATCACCCCAATTCCTGCACCTTCACCTCTCGGATCACTCCAATTCCTGCACCTTCACCCCTCGGATCACCCCAATTCCTGCACCTTCACCTCTCGGATCACTCCAATTCCTGCACCTTCACCCCTCGGATCACCCCAATTCCTGCACCTTCACCTCTCGGATCACTCCAATTCCTGCACCTTCACCCCTCGGATCACCCCAATTCCTGCACCTTCACCTCTCGGATCACTCCAATTCCTGCACCTTCACCCCTCGGATCACCCCAATTCCTGCACCTTCACCTCTCGGATCACTCCAATTCCTGCACCTTCACCCCTCGGATCACCCCAATTCCTGCACCTTCACCTCTCGGATCACTCCAATTCCTGCACCTTCACCCCTCGGATCACCCCAATTCCTGCACCTTCACCTCTCGGATCACTCCAATTCCTGCACCTTCACCCCTCGGATCACCCCAATTCCTGCACCTTCACCTCTCGGATCACTCCAATTCCTGCACCTTCACCCCTCGGATCACCCCAATTCCTGCACCTTCACCTCTCGGATCACTCCAATTCCTGCACCTTCACCCCTCGGATCACCCCAATTCCTGCACCTTCACCTCTCGGATCACTCCAATTCCTGCACCTTCACCCCTCGGATCACCCCAATTCCTGTACCTTCACCCCTCAGATCACCCCCAATTCCTGCACCTTCACCCCTCAGATCACCCCCAATTCCTGCACCTTCACCCCTCAGATCACCCCAATTCCTGCACCTTCACCCCTCAGATCACCCCAATTCCTGCACCTTCACCCCTCAGATCACCCCAATTCCTGCACCTTCACCCCTCAGATCACCCCAATTCCTTCAGCCCCTCTGATCACCCCCAATTCCTGCCCCTTCACCCCTGTTGGGTGGCCCCCTTCCTCAAGGCCACAGACCAGCTTGTGTTGTTCTTCTCTCGGTTTTGTTTCTTTGACATTGGTAACTTTTTCTTTGTCAAACTTTACAAACAAGAGCCTGGAGCGCCGCGTCCTCTTCTAAGGGGAACTACTTCTCCCAGCATACCCCGGCGGCTTGTGAGGATGGGAAGCCCTGGGAGCTCCTCGGTGGTAGTTTTTGGCTTTTATAGAGGGGGTAATACTTCAAACTTTCTATAAACTTGTAAGAAATGAAAGGAGCGCTTGAACAAAGCCGGCGGCTTGGGAACACCGCCAGCCTCTGCCTCTAGTTATACACTTGTCTAGGTCTCCCTCCTCCTGGGCGGGGGGGG
>NW_017307547.1:137929-140884 GCF_000935625.1 Nanorana parkeri | reverse complement strand
CGGATATAAAAGATGCAGATTTTTGCAGATCCGAATTCATTAATACATCATGAAATGTATTTTGTATATGCAAGCGGTGAAATTACCCGAATCTGACCCCGTATCGCACCTCTCGCGGGTTCTGTACTGTGGCTGGAGAGTGAGAAGGAGGAAGCTGTATAAGGAGCCAGTCAGTTCATGTGCTGACCAGTCGCATGCTGATAGGATGAGAAAGCAGAGTGACTGAGAGATGAGGTCATCACTGTGCTGCTTCTCCTTTCACTGTCCAGTCACACTTCAGGGGCGTGTCCAGAGGTTGAATGACTGAGGACAGGACCAAGACCACTCTGCGGATCTCCTTTACTACTACAATCCCCTAGACCAGTGATGGTGAACCCTTTAGAGCCTGAGTGCCCAAACTGGATCACTAAACCAACTTATGTATCTCAAAGTGCCAACCCCGCAATTGCAACTTCGGCGGGCTCTCGGGGCCTGTGCGACTCTCATTGGCACGGTGTGGGCTCTCGGAGGTGCTGTGCGGCTCTCAGGTGGTCTAAGGAGGCTCAGCTATGGTCTACATGTGCTCTCAAGGGGGACATATAGCTCTGAGGTGGTCTGTATGGGGCTCTGCGGCTCTTAGGGGCGCTGTGCGGGCTCACGGAGGTGCTGTGGGGCTCTCGGGTGGTCTAAGGAGGCTCAGCTATGATCTATATGTGCTCTCAAGGGGGACATACAGCTCTGAGGTGGTCTGTATGGGGGTTGTGCGGCTCTTAGGGGCGCTGTGCGGGCTCTCACGGGGGTTGTGCGGGCTCTGGGTGGTCTGTACGAACTCTCAGGGGTGCTGTGTGGGCTCTTAGTGTCTGTGCGGCTCTCAGGGGTTTTATAAGGGCCCCCGAGAGGCCTCAGCGAGCAGCCTCTAATATGCCTGATAAGAAGGCCGCCGCTGGCTGATTGTGGATGGCCCGGATCGCAAACCGAGGTGATCCAGGATGGTCGGGCATATCTTCAGGAGCGCCCATATGTTAATCTGAACCTAGGCTCACATACCAGCAGAGAGGGCCCTGCGTGCCATAGGTTCCCCACCACTGCCCTAGACCACTGCTGTCCATATTGTAACCTGCAGGTATCCGGCCTGGTGTAGGAATGTGAAGATAAGTGAATTTAGGTTCTGGAGTTGGGCAATGTATGTGCCCCCTGGTATGGCCCTCCCATGTGCCTCCGGTCCATATTATCATTGCAAGGCTACACTTTCCAGTCTACTGGTGACCCCACAATTCTGAAGAACCCTCCAAGACAATGAGTTGCCTGAAGGTGGTGTCACCCTGTGTGGTTTCCTGGCCTCTAACTCCCAGTCCCTTGGAGGAAGGGTAATGACCACACTGCTGGGTGTTTTCCTGGCCTCTTACTCCCAGTCCCTTGGAGGAAAGGTAATGACCACACTGCTGGGTGTTTTCCTGGCCTCTTACTACCGGTCCCTTGGAGGAAGGGTAATGACCACACTGCTGGGTGTTTTCCTGGCCTCTTACTCCCGATCCCTTGGAGGAAGGGTAATGACCACACTGCTGGGTGTTTTCCTGGCCTCTTACTCCCGATCCCCTGGAGGAAGGGTAATGACCACACTGCTGGGTGTTTTCCTGGCCTCTTACTACCGGTCCCTTGGAGGAAGGGTAATGACCACACTGCTGGGTGTTTTCCTGGCCTCTTACTCACGGTGCCTTGAAGGAAGGGTAGTGACCACACTGCTGGGTGTTTCCTGGCCTCTTACTCCCGGTCCCTTGGAGGAAGGGTAATGACCACACTGCTGGGTGTTTTCCTGGCCTCTTACTCCCGCTCCCTTGGAGGCAGGGTAATGACCACACTGCTGGGTGTTTTCCTGGCCTCTTACTCCCGATCCCTTGGAGGAAGGGTAATGACCACACTGCTGGGTGTTTTCCTGGCCTCTTACTCCCGATCCCTTGGAGGAAGGGTAATGACCACACTGCTGGGTGTTTTCCTGGCCTCTTACTCCCGATCCCTTGAAGGAAGGGTAGTGACCACACTGCTGGGTGTTTTCCTGGCCTCTTACTCCCGATCCCTTGAAGGAAGGGTAGTGACCACACTGCTGTTCTTCAGATGCCTCATCGCGTCCAGTTTTCTTAAGCAGATCATTTGTTGTCAATGTGTTTTCTTATTCTACCAGTAACCATTTCTTGTTTAGATGGCGTCTCAGATGTCACACTTGGGCATGAGCATTTTTCCACATGTATAATGCAGGGCTATGGACCCCGAATTGGACTTTACGTTGTCAGCAGACCTCCGACTGTCGGAGCATAGGGGGGGAGAGACAGCAGGCGTTGGTCTTGGAACCAGCAGGAGTGAGGATCAGGCAAGTCCTTCACACGATTACCCCGGACATAACCCTTGCAGTGTGTTTGTGTGTGTGGGGGGGGGAGGCACCATTGCAAGCGGAGCTGGGCTTTAAGTGTTTTTGTTTCAGCCAATGGAAAGCTAGTTACTAGGAGCAGGAGGCGAGTCTTTTCCAGGCACTAACGTCCCGAATCCTGTAGAACTCCCTACCGGAAATCCCAGAAAATGTCAAATGTGTGCTCGAAAAAACACATGGGTCAGTGCAAATCCATTTAATGATATGTCACTCGGAAAATCAAGCGCTTTCGGGGCCACACGGGGTCCCCTTCATCAGGCTCAGAGTAGGCAGAGTTTTCCAGGCACCACCGGCGAAGTCTGTGTTGCAAAAAAAGGAATCTCTTCTACATTTGGTGACTCCAGGCTTGGGTATGAAAGGGGGGCACCATTGATGAGAAAGTTATTGCATTTCAGGAAACTAGGGATCAAACGCTGAGGTGTGATTGGGAAGTAAACCGTGACCTCTCAGCCGCAGTGCTGTCAGCCCATTGTGTGCTCCTTCGCTAGGCTGTTGGGCTTCCTATCTGATAGACCTGATGGGTAACCCAACGTCCTCCTGAAGATACTCCAAGG
>NW_017307547.1:135220-136485 GCF_000935625.1 Nanorana parkeri | reverse complement strand
TCCCTTGGAGGAAGGGTAATGACCACACTGCTGGGTGTTTTCCTGGCCTCTTACTCCCGATCCCTTGGAGGAAGGGTAATGACCACACTGCTGGGTGTTTTCCTGGCCTCTTACTCCCGATCCCTTGGAGGAAGGGTAATGACCACACTGCTGGGTGTTTTCCTGGCCTCTTACTACCGGTCCCTCGGAGGAAGGGTAATGACCACACTGCTGGGTGTTTTCCTGGCCTCTTACTCCCGATCCCTTGGAGGAAGGGTAATGACCACACTGCTGGGTGTTTTCCTGGCCTCTTACTCCCGATCCCTTGAAGGAAGGGTAGTGACCACACTGCTGGGTGTTTTCCTGGCCTCTTACTCCCGATCCCTTGAAGGAAGGGTAGTGACCACACTGCTGTTCTTCAGATGCCTCATCGCGTCCAGTTTTCTTAAGCAGATCATTTGTTGTCAATGTGTTTTCTTATTCTACCAGTAACCATTTCTTGTTTAGATGGCGTCTCAGATGTCACACTTGGGCATGAGCATTTTTCCACATGTATAATGCAGGGCTATGGACCCCGAATTGGACTTTACGTTGTCAGCAGACCTCCGACTGTCGGAGCATAGGGGGGGAGAGACAGCAGGCGTTGGTCTTGGAACCAGCAGGAGTGAGGATCAGGCAAGTCCTTCACACGATTACCCCGGACATAACCCTTGCAGTGTGTTTGTGTGTGTGGGGGGGGGAGGCACCATTGCAAGCGGAGCTGGGCTTTAAGTGTTTTTGTTTCAGCCAATGGAAAGCTAGTTACTAGGAGCAGGAGGCGAGTCTTTTCCAGGCACTAACGTCCCGAATCCTGTAGAACTCCCTACCGGAAATCCCAGAAAATGTCAAATGTGTGCTCGAAAAAACACATGGGTCAGTGCAAATCCATTTAATGATATGTCACTCGGAAAATCAAGCGCTTTCGGGGCCACACGGGGTCCCCTTCATCAGGCTCAGAGTAGGCAGAGTTTTCCAGGCACCACCGGCGAAGTCTGTGTTGCAAAAAAAGGAATCTCTTCTACATTTGGTGACTCCAGGCTTGGGTATGAAAGGGGGGCACCATTGATGAGAAAGTTATTGCATTTCAGGAAACTAGGGATCAAACGCTGAGGTGTGATTGGGAAGTAAACCGTGACCTCTCAGCCGCAGTGCTGTCAGCCCATTGTGTGCTCCTTCGCTAGGCTGTTGGGCTTCCTATCTGATAGACCTGATGGGTAACCCAACGTCCTCCTGAAGATACTCCAAGG
>NW_017307547.1:126454-135198 GCF_000935625.1 Nanorana parkeri | reverse complement strand
ACTTGTGAACTGTGCGATGAGCCAGCCGGCACACAGGCGACATTCTGGGGGATTAATGGAGTGAACGGAATAATGACGCTCTCCTTTCATTGTGTGTCATCGCAGGATTAGGCTGCAGCTTTGTGCGGAAGTTGAAGAGCAGGTTCTGGAAGAAGGCCCGTATCAAATATTTCTCCATTGTGCCATTGAATTGCCTCATCTACCAACAGCTAGCGACACTTTTTTGTTTTTTAAATGTAAAACCGACGTTCTGTCTGTGCGCTGGAAAAGACGAGTCTGGTGGGATGAATGGATCTTCGGTGGTGCAGTGGGAAGCTCATGGTGGCTGACGAGTGAACACAGGCTGCCTTGGACGGACGTTGGTTCAGCTCCATTACCGTGGACAGCGGTGGGTTGGGACAATGGGACGGCCGGCTCTGTTTTTCCTCATTCTGCTCCTTATGTTCCAGGATTGGTGATTGGAATGTGGAAAATGGCTTCTCTTTGATGCAACCACAGCAAACAAATAATTGTATGGTGTGCGGGGAGCATGATTTGCTTTTGAGTATTTTTTTGGTTTGTCGGGTTTTTTTGGAGTGATTTGGTGGTAATTGATGGTGATATCAGGGAGCGGTGGTGTGTTGGTTGGGTGTACTTTTTTGGGATTTGGATAATGAAAAGGATTTTTTTTTATTTCCCTCCTGGTTGTGTGAGGTTCAAGAATGAGACTATGCCTGACTCAAGAGTATGGAGGTTCTAAAGCTCCAAAGGAGGATGTCCTCGGGAGAATTGGGTTGCCACTGATGGTTCTGTCATTGGCGGTGGCGTTGTATTCCCCTTCACAGCCCTTAGACAAGGGTGACGTCAACTCTACCATTAGTGACTAACCTATAGCTTCATGAAACCTCCTCTTTTATGGGTCTCGCTACACGTAACTTGTATTGTATTGTTGGATCTCCTGTATATCTCCCTCTGTCTCAAAGCTCTAGTGAAGGGATGCAACACATGGCATGAACCCGACCATCACACTCCATGACATCACACTCCATGACATCACACTCCATGACATCACACTCCATGACATCACACTCCATGACATCACACTCCCTGCTTTAGACAAGGGTGACGTCAACTCTACCATTAGTGACTAACCTATAGCTTCATGAAACCTCCTCTTTTATGGGTCTCGCTACACGTAACTTGTATTGTATTGTTGGATCTCCTGTATATCTCCCTCTGTCTCAAAGCTCTAGTGAAGGGATGCAACACATGGCATGAACCCGACCATCACACTCCATGACATCACACTCCATGACATCACACTCCATGACATCACACTCCATGACATCACACTCCATGACATCACACTCCATGGTTATATGCTTCTATGGGTGGTTCAGTTTGGATGGAATGGCCCAATGCTTTTCTGTACAACACTATGAATGTGAGAGCTATATCAATGTATAGTACTAATAATGATAGTGTGTGACTGTGGGGGAGGACATTAGAGTGTAAGCTCCTCTGTACAGAGACTGATGTGACTGTGGGGGAGGACATTAGAGTGTAAGCTCCTCTTGACAGAGACTGATGTGACTGTGGGGGAGGACATTAGAGTGTAAGCTCCTCTTGACAGAGACTGATGTGACTGTGGGGGAGGACATTAGAGTGTAAGCTCCTCTTGACAGAGACTGATGTGACTGTGGGGGAGGACATTAGAGTGTAAGCTCCTCTTGACAGAGACTGATGTGACTGTGGGGGAGGACATTAGAGTGTAAGCTCCTCTTGACAGAGACTGATGTGACTGTGGGGGAGGACATTAGAGTGTAAGCTCCTCTTGACAGAGACTGATGTGACTGTGGGGGAGGACATTAGAGTGTAAGCTCCTCTTGACAGAGACTGATGTGACTGTGGGGGAGGACATTAGAGTGTAAGCTCCTCTTGACAGAGACTGATGTGACTGTGGGGGAGGACATTAGAGTGTAAGCTCCTCTTGACAGAGACTGATGTGACTGTGGGGGAGGACATTAGAGTGTAAGCTCCTCTTGACAGAGACTGATGTGACTGTGGGGGAGGACATTAGAGTGTAAGCTCCTCTTGACAGAGACTGATGTGACTGTGGGGGAGGACATTAGAGTGTAAGCTCCTCTTGACAGAGACTGATGTGACTGTGGGGGAGGACATTAGAGTGTAAGCTCCTCTTGACAGAGACTGATGTGACTGTGGGGGAGGACATTAGAGTGTAAGCTCCTCTTGACAGAGACTGATGTGACTGTGGGGGAGGACATTAGAGTGTAAGCTCCTCTTGACAGAGACTGATGTGACTGTGGGGGAGGACATTAGAGTGTAAGCTCCTCTTGACAGAGACTGATGTGACTGTGGGGGAGGACATTAGAGTGTAAGCTCCTCTTGACAGAGACTGATGTGACTGTGGGGGAGGACATTAGAGTGTAAGCTCCTCTTGACAGAGACTGATGTGACTGTGGGGGAGGACATTAGAGTGTAAGCTCCTCTTGACAGAGACTGATGTGACTGTGGGGGAGGACATTAGAGTGTAAGCTCCTCTTGACAGAGACTGATGTGACTGGCTCAGTGTTCTCTGTACAGCCCTATGGTATATGTCATAGCTCTTCCTGCTCTTAGCCCCTCTCCTGCACACCACTCTTTGATGCTCCGGCCAGCTCGGTCCGTACAGAATCGTTTTTTGTATCACGAGGGTCCTGTGTCTGCGTCTCCTCACTGCTGAGTGCTGCTTGACAAAAGCTCTTTAATAATGAATATGACGAGCAGACACAACACAGCTAAATATACACGGCTGGAATCTTAATCCCGGCCAATTGAAAGCCTGTAATGTAAATAAAAATGCCTCTCGCTCTGTCTGTGGTGTTTTGAGGCATTCGGAGGGCAGATTTCCTGGCAGCAGATGCACGGTCCGGTCCGCGTTTTATTGGCTAATGAGGGATTTGTACGCGGCCTGCTCAGAGCTAAACTCTTCATTGACTTAATCATCGGAATGTATTTAATTAGCGCTGGTATTGATGATTAATCTCGCCATGGTCAGAATCGGCATTGGGCTGTAAAGTGGGTACAAAGGAGTCCCTCTGTTCTGTAGAGGTCACCTGCTCAGGGGGATCATCGGCTGGGGACCGGTGTTACACATTTCCAAATACTATGATAGAGAATGGGACATTGTGTGGACACCAATCTCCCCCCCAATCTTCTCTCTTATTCAGAATTTCTCTTTCTTTAGGTCTGATGCTGAGCTATTTATAATGAACACAATATGATGGACTGGTAATAAAGAGGACCGGTCATAACTGGGGATATGTAAGCACCTGTGTATATTTATGTATTAAAATATATACATCTGCCCTCTTGTGTAGCATTACATATTTTGTATCAGCCCAATGCAAACTTAGTTTTTAAAGTGTTTCTAAGCCCTCCGGTATTTTTGCATATATATATATATATATAAGCAAGCAGCAGATATATGCAAAAAGTGTTTTTAAAAAAACGCTTTAAATGCGGTTTAAACTTACCTGTGTCTTCGCCGCGCGCTCCCGTCCAAACATCTGAACAGTCTCTGGTGGCTGCAAAGCACCTTGGGGCGGGCGCACGCGCAGTTTGGATTTTTGGCCGGGAGACGAAGAAAGACGCAAGGTAAGTCTACGTACGCGTGCACCCGCATGCAGACAGCGTGGGACAGTAAGTGCCAGCAAGCTCCAGAGGAGCCAGCGCTGGAGGGACCGATGAAAACGACAGGAAAGAAGAGGAAGATTGGATTAAGAGACTTCATTTAAGGTAAGTGCTGACATTAACATTGGGGGGGAGGGAAAAAAATGTTTGCCTTTTTAATGTCACTTTAAGTCTAACAGCAGCTGCCCTGATATCTCATTGTGACCAGCCCCTGAGTGTGCATAACCGTACCAAATACCAGAAACCCCTAGTGGTGTACATTTGCTCAGGTTTGATACTGTTATGCACACTCGGATAGTGTAGATGGCATGTTCTAAGAGAAGACAAATGATGGTAGCAAGCCACTCAAGCTCCAGAGTCGCATTAAAGTGACAGAAGGGGGCAGATATAAGCCATACATAAAGTGTATGGGAACCTCATTTCTATTTTTCTGCGTATTTGGCATCCTGCCTCACTGTACAGAGTTTTCTAAAGCAAAATCATTTTTGTGCATCTGTTGCAAAAATGTCCTACCGGGAGATCCTGCCAGAATAAGCACTTCCTGTTGCAGGGTGACAGCACTAAGCCTCGGCTTCATAACTAACAGCGGCGTTGTGCGCTCAGTTGGCTATTGAGTTGTCTTTCAGTTGTGCAGCCCAATGGCCAACTAAAGGGTTGTGCGCTGGGAAGATTCGGGTATAAATGTATATTAGTATGGAGAGAAAAGGGCCTTGTCGTCCAAAGAGGATACAGAAAGATGCCGGTACATAATCACGGGCCCCCTCCACCCCCCCTGATACAATGCTCAGGGCCTCTCAGGCCAATAAATGGGGACACCTGCAGTTGATGCAAAGGCATAAAAATACATCTGTGTGGGAAAGGGTTAAAAGACGGAGATAAGGATAAAGCAGTTCCCCCTCCCCCACTGAAAGGGTTAAACCCATGTTTACTGGTTTGCAGAATAAATTGTACTGTCTCCAGATACCGCCTGCAGCAAGATTCCAGCTATTCCATGACTGACAGCAGATTGCAGCTCTGTGCTTTGTAATCCTGCTGCAGACCTGGACAGCGAGGCCGCGTACTGAGAGTGGGAGAAGCACTGCCATGTATACATGTCCCCCCAGAATAATCCCTTACCTCCTCTGCACCAGGGGTCCCCAAACTTTACAAGCAAAGAAGCTAGTTCCCTGTTCTTCAGACTTTAGTGGGCAAGACTATGGCCAATGGAGGTAAACGATGCCCCGGTGGTCAGTGGGAGGAAGAGTGCCCCATGGTTGGTGTCTGGGGGAGTAATGGTGCCCCCATGGTTGGTGTCTGGGGGAGTAATGGTGCCCCCATGGTTGGTGTCTGGGAGAGGAGGAGTGCCCCATGGTTGGTGTCAGTGGGTAGGAATCGTGCCCCCATGGTTGGTGTCAGTGGGTAGGAATAGCGCCCTCATGGTTGGTGTCGGGGAGGAGGAGTGCCCCATGGTTGGTGTCAGTGGGTAGGAATCGTGCCCCCATGGTTGGTGTCAGGAGGAGAAATAGCGCCCCCATTGTTGGTGTCAGGGGGAGGAATAGCGCCCCCATGGTTGGTGTCAGGGGGAGGAATAGCGCCCCCATGGTTGGTGTCAGGGGGAGGAATAGCGCCCCCATGGTTGGTGTCAGGGGGAGGAAGAGCGCCCCCATGGTTGGTGTCAGGGGGAGGAAGAGCGCCCCCATGGTTGGTGTCAGGGGGATGTATCGCGCCCCCATGGTTGGCGTCAGAGGGGAGGAATAGCGCCCCCATGGTTGGTGTCAGGGGGAGGAATCGCGCCCCCATGGTTGGTGTCAGGGGGATGTATCGCGCCCCCATGGTTGGCGTCAGAGGGGAGGAATAGCGCCCCCATGGTTGGTGTCAGGGGGAGGAATCGCGCCCCCATGGTTGGTGTCAGGGGGATGTATCGCGCCCCCATGGTTGGCGTCAGAGGGGAGGAATAGCGCCCCCATGGTTGGTGTCAGGGGGAGGAAGAGCGCTTCACTAGGGACACCTGTTCTGGTGACAAATGCCTGAGTGGCTTCCCTTCAGTTTGAGGCGATTTGCTCTCACTTCCTGTTGTGTCTACAGGACAGGTAGTCTATTCCCCACAATGAGAAAAAGAAACCAGTAGGAGTATAGAACATTCCGAGTCTGTACACTGGAACCCAGAAACGCAGCAGTTTTGGCTTTCTATATACTTCACTTTTCATTATGTGCCTGAAAAGCATCTGTTATGGAGCCAGATGGTCACTTGTGGAACCAATTGGGAGCTTTTAGGGAAGCGGGAAACATATGTATCCTTTTCATATCGGCATTAAAATCATCTCCCGTACCTTGGTTACTGTGTTCTTTATTTTCCATAGGAGCAGGGGGTACATGGCTCGGGATTTGTCCAGCCCTGTGATTGGCTGACTCTCTCTTCTGAATCTCTAAAGCTCACATTTCGAATGATTTCCTGTACGTCGCAGTTCACAGGTGCGACAATGTGCTCACACTGCAGATATGTGCACCCGGCGCGTCCTTGCCGAGTTCCCGTCATCGCGTCCGGAGTCTTCGGTGAAATGTTTAGTGTTTCCTGACGTCGTGTTCCCATAAAGTGTTCTGTATATAGCGGCGGCAGGAAGGACGTGCGGTACGGGTCCCCCTCTAGCATCTTTCATCACCTCTATGATTACACTGTTACAATGTTCTCTGGTTATTGTTTTTCTTCACTGAAGCCAAAGGTGACGTGATCCTTACAGGCTCCCAAAGGCTGCACACTTCTATCGTTGTGTACGCACACACCACTGTATATGTCAGAGCTATATCAATGTATAATAATAGTGTGTGACTGTGGGGGGGGCATTAGAGTGTAAGCTCCTCTGTACAGAGACTGATGTGACTGTGGGGGAGGGGATATTAGAGTGTAAGCTCCTCTGTACAGAGACTGATGTGACTGTGGGGGAGGGGATATTAGAGTGTAAGCTCCTCTGTACAGAGACTGATGTGACTGTGGGGGAGGGGATATTAGAGTGTAAGCTCCTCTGTACAGAGACTGATGTGACTGTGGGGGAGGGGATATTAGAGTGTAAGCTCCTCTGTACAGAGACTGATGTGACTGTGGGGGAGGGGATATTAGAGTGTAAGCTCCTCTGTACAGAGACTGATGTGACTGTGGGGGAGGGGATATTAGAGTGTAAGCTCCTCTGTACAGAGACTGATGTGACTGTGGGGGAGGGGATATTAGAGTGTAAGCTCCTCTGTACAGAGACTGATGTGACTGTGGGGGAGGGGATATTAGAGTGTAAGCTCCTCTGTACAGAGACTGATGTGACTGTGGGGGAGGGGATATTAGAGTGTAAGCTCCTCTGTACAGAGACTGATGTGACTGTGGGGGAGGGGATATTAGAGTGTAAGCTCCTCTGTACAGAGACTGATGTGACTGTGGGGGAGGGGATATTAGAGTGTAAGCTCCTCTGTACAGAGACTGATGTGACTGTGGGGGAGGGGATATTAGAGTGTAAGCTCCTCTGTACAGAGACTGATGTGACTGTGGGGGAGGGGATATTAGAGTGTAAGCTCCTCTGTACAGAGACTGATGTGACTGTGGGGGAGGGGATATTAGAGTGTAAGCTCCTCTGTACAGAGACTGATGTGACTGTGGGGGAGGGGATATTAGAGTGTAAGCTCCTCTGTACAGAGACTGATGTGACTGTGGGGGAGGGGATATTAGAGTGTAAGCTCCTCTGTACAGAGACTGATGTGACTGTGGGGGAGGGGATATTAGAGTGTAAGCTCCTCTGTACAGAGACTGATGTGACTGTGGGGGAGGGGATATTAGAGTGTAAGCTCCTCTGTACAGAGACTGATGTGACTGTGGGGGAGGGGATATTAGAGTGTAAGCTCCTCTGTACAGAGACTGATGTGACTGTGGGGGAGGGGATATTAGAGTGTAAGCTCCTCTGTACAGAGACTGATGTGACTGTGGGGGAGGGGATATTAGAGTGTAAGCTCCTCTGTACAGAGACTGATGTGACTGTGGGGGAGGGGATATTAGAGTGTAAGCTCCTCTGTACAGAGACTGATGTGACTGTGGGGGAGGGGATATTAGAGTGTAAGCTCCTCTGTACAGAGACTGATGTGACTGTGGGGGAGGGGATATTAGAGTGTAAGCTCCTCTGTACAGAGACTGATGTGACTGTGGGGGAGGGGATATTAGAGTGTAAGCTCCTCTGTACAGAGACTGATGTGACTGTGGGGGAGGGGATATTAGAGTGTAAGCTCCTCTGTACAGAGACTGATGTGACTGTGGGGGAGGGGATATTAGAGTGTAAGCTCCTCTGTACAGAGACTGATGTGACTGTGGGGGAGGGGATATTAGAGTGTAAGCTCCTCTGTACTCCTATGTTAATGTCTGCTGATTATATATTCAATGATTACAAAGTAATAGAAAGTGTAATGAGAAGTCACCGATGAAGCCAACGCATGTTTTCTGTGGCGCTCGCGTTGTATCTATGAGGGTAGACAGTCTCGGAGAATTGCCAAGTTACAGAGAATGAACCGGCGGCCATTATTACAAAGCTAAACAGTTGGACATGAAAACCCCGACGCATGCCATGGAGTTGAACCATAAGAAAGCAGAGTGTGCGTTGTGACACTACAACACGATGGAGGGGAATGGAGGAGTGAACATCATGCTGTGAATCTGCCCGTTTCCTAGTGATATAGAAGTCCAGATTTCAGCCCGGAGGAATGTCATTCCGGATAGTTCCACCTACATGGAATAATAGAACAGTTGGCATCGGTGTTTGGATCCGGCGCGGTTGTGCAGGCCTGGCGTGGGCATTTTGGCAGCGGTAGAGATGTCGTCTCACTGGTATCCCAGATACCCCAAGAGGCGGAGAAGCGTCTTGTTTTCCCGCTGTGAGAACGGGTTGCTCTATTTTCTCCTTTTACTGATATTAGAATTTAATTAAATCTGAAGCCCCCTCAGTTGTTCTCCGGCTAATGACCCGTTGAACCCCGAGGCTCCCTCTATGTGCCCCTGTGTCCTGGGAAAAGGGCCATGTTTCCTTTACTGGTGACAGACCCCCAGAAATACCCACCCCCCCCCCCCG
>NW_017307547.1:122490-125820 GCF_000935625.1 Nanorana parkeri | reverse complement strand
CGCCCCCCCCCCCCCCCCTCGATGGATATTCTTCCCCCACCACCATGCTGTCACACCGTGCGAGTTTGAGTTTAAACGTTGAATGAGGTGCTTCCCCCCCGCGCTGTAAACGAATTTCAATGACGAGGCCCTTTTGTGGCTGCGGCCCAATTGTTGATCTGTACGCCGCGCAACAAACAAACTGTGAGAAGCGCAACACAAAGGGCGACGGGACAATTGTGTGTCGGCATGAATGCGTGTTTGTGTCGGCTGCTGATGATTGAAATGTTTTAGAACAATTTGTAACTTCGAATAGAAACTTCTGCTGTCAAACGATTCTCGGAGGTGGTGCGTGTGCGGCCGCCATCAATTATCTTACGCCGGATGTGCGCTCCCATTGGTGGGATTTCCTCAGAAGACCCCCGGGGTCATGAAGCATCACCCCGGGGTCTCCAGATGTAACTATTCAGGTTGTCTGCATCAGTCTTCTTTTGGAAATGTTTATATCGGTGTTGGAAACGTGAATGATGGTCAGAGAGCTGTGCTTAGATGCTGAACTCTAATACTGTGTGTATGCGCCTCTCTGTAGCTCAGTAAGTCATGTGCACGGCTTTGTGGGACACGAGGGATGAGGTGCTGGGGTTTGGGAAATGAAAGTTGTTCTTTGCGTGGCTGAATTATCTTTCTATTAACCTGCCTGTGTAGAAGCAATAATGGCTTTTTGTTTTATTTCCTGTTTTACAGCCGGAACCTCCAAAACGCAAGCCGTTCCACCGCCGGTGAGTGAGACATTTACTCTGCTTGAATGGTGTGCGTGTGTGTCTTCTCTGTGTCGGGTTCTCTGTCCATGTCAAGGAAGTCTGGACACTGGGATGATTGTCCTCTTAGAATACACCGGGGAACACACAGAGGGGAATTTATCAAATCTGGAGCAGCTGTGCGTGGCAACCAATCGGCTTCTCTATTTTATTTTCAAACTGAAGAGAGAAGCTGATTGGTTGCCACGCACGGCTGCACCAGTTTTGATAAATTCCCATCAACAATATATGAAAACTGTTGTTAGAACGTTGATTCTTTTACAGTTTGGGGGCAGATTTAAATGTGAATTTCTTCGTTCTTTTGCAATTATTTGCTGACATTTAATACAACATTGTTTCATACAAATGTCAGAATAAGTCACGTCAGAGGGGAAGAAGCCGGTGTTTTTTTGTCATTGGTGGCTCGTCAGTTCACATCGGGTGTGTAATTCTACTTGTTGTCATACAATGCCTTATGAATGGACCCTCCGCGGTCTCGTCTCTATTTGTTGGACTCGATGCTTGAACGTCGGCGAAGATGTTATCGGATGAAGATCTTGTTAGATTTCTGCAGCGCCAGGCGACAGAGTCTCTTCAGCACCCATCTAACAAGGGGCGCACTGGTCAGGCGTGAGCGGGGATATATCGACAAGATTTATTTTCTGCACCCATTTTGTGTAATAAAGTAGCTTATTAGGAATAGATTGGGCCTCTGGTCTAGTACCACATCCATGTATCCATAAATAACACTCCTCAGACTTTAACAATACCAAACACTCCAAATTAATCAAATCAATGCTTATTTAAAGGAGAACTATGGGGTTAAGTCCTTTTTTCCCCATAGTTCTCGTTAGGTAACGGGAGGACACAAACTAGCGTCCTCCCGTCACCCTAGGCTCAGTATATAGAGAGCTACAGCTCGCGGTATACTGAGACGCCGCAGCCGGAGCAGATCCCGACAATTATGCCTGGATCCGCCCAGCTGCGTGAGTGACAGCTGGCTCCGCCTATCTAGAGGCAGAGCCAGCTGTACCCGCCCCCTCCCCGTCCGTTCCTCCAGTCAGCGCTGGAGGATCGGAGCGGGGAGAGGGGAATCCAGAGAGCCGTGACAGGATCGAGAAGTGAGCGAACGCCGGTATGTGTTCGCTCACCTCCCGATCTACTGAACCGACCTGTGACAGTCTCATTGTCACAGGTCGGCTAGAACTACGAGGTGAGTGAAAAGAACGCCCCTCATAGTTCTGCTTTAAGATGCATAAAACAAGTAATTTAAAAAGGGAATTATTAAAATGTAACAAACAATATGTAACAAAGAATCTCTCTCTCTCGCGCGTACGCACTGTGAAGTAAGAAAGTCTCAGAAATAGTGTGTTAATTATTTTTTAATGAATAGAAATTGAACGCGGCGCTGCACACTTTATGGTGCTCACATCTCATTTTAATAACGCGTTTTCCCGGCCTCACACACAAAATTAATGAAAATCCCTTTTTCCGATGCTCGGAGCCGTCTCCGGATTCCTCAAATAATTGAATTCTCTGTTTTCTCCCCTCTGTGTTTCTTTGTTGCTTTTTCCCGTTTTGGTGATTTATGCGACTAATTAAATCATAACAAGCTGTAGTGATGGCGCGTTTCCGCGCCGTATTCAGATACCCGGGAAAATGGCGTTAATTATCATGAAAGAGCGACTCGGTGGGACAAATACATCACTGTTGCGAGCGCGGCGTGCGATGTCTGCGAACACCAGTAATAGCGCAGGTGACAGTCTTATAGAATTATAATTAAAATAATAACGGGATGTAATTAATAACGAGACACAGTAACTGGAACAGGAAATATAATTAACTTTGTGTTTTATTGCCGTGTTTCAGTCTTGGGAGTTGTCAGGACAGGATGGTGGTGATACAGACTGGTGTGCGGCGCAGCGCTGGAGATACAAAGTATCAAAGGCTCCAACATAGCTATTGCACAATATGTGACTCCCCCTCCTTGTTTCCATTGCTTCTCCTGTTGTAAGCTGTACCCCTGCTGTGCCCATTATGAGGGGCCCCCACCATCCCTGCTAGGTTTTGTGTTATGGAGAATTACACAGAGGGAGCTGGGACACATGGTGGTGAGCGGGGACATCCTAGGCGGAAGTATGGCAGGGGAGATCTCACTGTTGGAGCACCCAAGACATAAGAATCCAGGGGCTTACTCAGGCCCCGCCTTGAACTTTTGGGCCAGGTGACACTTTAAGGATCACTCCACCCCAGACCATGAATCCATTTTAGCACAATCTGATGACATGCGGAATCATGTGGTGTTTCTAATATCGTTGAGGAGCTTCTTCAATGGCCCCCATAGTGCCACCCAAATGACACAGCCACTGCAAACCCAAGCGTTGGTCTTGGTGGCCTTGGTTGGCTCTGGAGTTTACAGAACACCGGGAAGAGGTTTGGGATGAATAAGATACAAATATGACCAAAGCTTGGTGGGGGGCATACAATACAAGCGGGTTCTTCAAAATATTGCACCACCGTGGTTGGCCCAATGGGTGAGGAGAACCTACTGGCA
>NW_017307547.1:117746-122421 GCF_000935625.1 Nanorana parkeri | reverse complement strand
GGTGAAAAAAGGGGGGTAATTTGTCAGGGCCGTAGAAGGGAGCTGTTTGCCACCGAAGTGAATAGAGGAATTAGATCATTGTGCGGGGACTGACACGCTGCCCCTTCCCGGGGTGCCTGGCTACAGGAAGGAAGACTTCCAGCTCTGCATTCCTGATTAGACAGACTCGGGCCGATGAAGAGGACCTGTCTGTGCAGAGGAGACACTCAAATGCGCTGGTGGTATGGACTGATTGGAGGCCAGGGGAAAGGTTTATTACAGAGTGGTAGCCTGGGAGCATGCAGTGCATGCTGGGACTTGTAGTCTACCTGGGCTGCTGGGGGGGCGGGGGTTTCCAAACCACAATCTCTTCTGCCTGATCAGTTTGAGAAGCTTTGATTGAGCACCTGCCGCATTGTAACGCACAGGATTGGTGTGAACAGGCCCCGAAGGTAACATTGACCTACCCGAGAGCCTGGTCGTCCCCTAATTCCTTTCAAAAAATCTGCCGCTTTTATTATATTAATCCCCGGTGATCCCGCCATGAAAGTCCTTGTTCAGGCACTTCCTAAAATATAGGGTGACAACACTCTGTCCTTGTCTGCCAGCTGTACTCCTGTGTTGTCGCCCTGCAACACGAGCTTCCAATGGAGACTCCAAGCTGCTGTCTGAACACACATGACACAGACGCGGTCCACTGTTGTCACCATCAGGAAAACCCGCCCTGAGAAATGCCATGAGGCCAGTGCGGCTGTGCATGTAGACAGGAAGTGGCCGCAGGAGATCTAGCGCGCTGAGATGGAGCAAAGGATCCATGAAGAAGCGGGGACAGGCATTGGATGATGGTAATTGATGATCATACACAAGATCATTCTTCTGCAATTCTGCCATTGCTGTGGTCACCTGGGACTTGCAGTTCCCCAGCAGCTGGAGGTCAAAGGTCGGATTTAATCTGCAGTGACGTCAATCTCCGTAAGATGCTGAAATCTCATTTTAGGGTCAATCACCTCTGGGGGGACTTTTCCTCACGTTACCTTCGGCGTCGCTAATCACTTGTACGCGGCGGAGCAGCGTTCTCTCCGATCCATGACAACGGTCTCCGGCATTATAATCCCGTTCCCCTGACTGGCTCTCAGCTTGAGCTGATTGCCCACTGTACAAGGGCTGCGGGTGTCAGCCAATGAATGATGCCGCGCCCTGCGAGCGCCCCGAAGGGCGCTTTTTTTTTTTAATCTCCAGTTTCTGGCACAGAGAGGCGCGGCGCTAGTGTTGGCGTTGTCATCGCTGTAATTACTGACTAATTGGGGAGGTGATTTAAATTTCGCTTTTGTCAAAATGATTGAAGGTCTGCGCAGCAATACGGCTCTGCCGAGCGCAGGGCAATGGAGGGTGAGGGTGGCGACCGTCTGAACGCCGTTTGGCCGGACAGAGGACGGTACGTCGCAGCAGAAGGGAAGACGCGCTGTATTCTCAGCACGCAAGTACTCGAGGTCCTCTTATCTCTACATGCGTGTCACCAAGACAGGATGTAAAGAGAAATCTCCTCAATGGGAACCCAGGCAGCAGTGTCAGGATAAAACCCTATTGAAAGCTGAAAGTTATCGCTGGAGCTCATTGTGTTCAGCCTGGTCAGACCTGACCCATAGACTTGCATTGCTGGAGAGGACGTATAAGGCACGGCCGCTGTGTAGCAGGAATCAGAACCGGAATATGTAATGAGACGTTTGGAAGGAGAGGAGGCAGAAGCAGACGCTGCAGTTTTGTGGTTATTATAAGAAGTGTAGGAAGGGACTCCTGTTTTGTATAAGGGCAAGGGGTGTGCCTGCTGCTGCGAGAGCGGGGTTTCTGTTTTTCTGGCCGCTGAGCGCACGCGGTGTAGACTCTTGGCAGGCTCTGTGTGTAATGAGCTCCAGACGGCGTGTGCGGCCAGGTAACTCCGTCTAGCTGTCACACACACCGAGGCGGATGTCATGTCTGGCATTCCGATCCTCAGCCAAGTTCATCACGTCCTTGGCATGGACTGCGCCCTGCTGTGTAGGAACCTGCCTTGTACAGCGCTCCTACGCCGGGAGACGCACGCGACCAGGTGTCAGCACTGCGCACACTGGAATGTCTCCTGCGACTGGCTGCAGGTGAGTGTGAGGGGTCCCGTGATCTGATTGGCCATAGACTGGCGGATGTCTGGCTGGGAATGGCAAGCAATGACTACAGGAATATGAAGATCTTATTGTAGCTGTGATGACTAAACGTTCACATGTCACGTGAGGTCTGACCAGCTGCCTGACCTGATGCATCCTCTCCCAGCTCCTGAGAGGGCATAACATGGGGACATAGGGGTCAAAGGTCACAAGAGGTCAGATCTTCTGCATTGCCCAACTGCCTGACCTCACACACGGTCTCCCAGCTCCTGAGAGGGCATAACACAGAAAATTAGGGGTCAAAGTTCTCCTGAGGTCCGACAGCTCCTGCCTTGCCCTACTGCCTGATATTATACACACTGTATTCCAGCTCCTGGGAGTGCATAACAGGGGAAATTGGGGGCCACATGTCACCTGAGGTCTGACCTCTCCTACCTTTCCCAGCTCCTGAGTGTGTAACAGAACATTGGGGGGGTCAGAGGTCAAATGCTGTCTGACCTCGCCTGCCTTTTTCAACTTCCTGATGTCACGCATCCTCTCCCAGCTCCTGAGAATGCAGAACAAGGAAAAATGGAGGTCAAAGGTCACCTGGGGGTCTGACATCTGCCTTGCCCAACTGTCTGACCTCACACACTGCCTCCCAGCTCCTGGGAGTGCGTAACAGCACCTCTTTCCTGAGCCCTGTGTAACATTATGGGTTGGAGGTCATGTGAGGTCTGACAGTTCTTGCCTGCCCTCACACGCTGTCTCCCAGCTCCTGAGAGTGCATCACAGTGAAAATGGGGGGGTCAGAGGTCACCTGGGGTCTGACAGCTCCTACCATTCCAGCTGCCTGACCTCACGCACAGTCTCTGAGCTCCTGAGAGCATCTAATAACCGAGCCGGGTGATTGAGTTCATTCCCTTTAACTCAGAGGGGCCCCTGTCCTATACTAGAGGCCAGCATGTCACATGTCCCATGTCACATGACCTCTGACTCTCAAGCTGAAGTGTCAGGCTCTGGGCATAAGCCCCGTGTGGTGACAGGTTCTCTGTAGGGTGACAGCAGCTCGGAGTCCGGTGATCACACACTTCCTCTACACCCCGGGATTGTCTCACCATAAATCGCTCAATACTGACCCATCAAGATCTGGCCGCTTCCAGCACACAAAAAGAGGACCTGTCACTCGTGTGCTGCGGAGCCAGCCACAGGCTTCATGGATGACTCCTGGATGGAATACCCGCCATGGAGGTGCGAGGCACAGGCTTGCATAAAAATCATAAACCCTCCAGATGTACAATGTGCTATGATTTATGAGCTCGCTCTACATCTGTCTACACCTGCCTTAGGCAATTGCCTGCGCTGCCTGGCCCTGATCTCATAGGAGGCGGGGAGACGCATAATCCGGAGGTGAGTCACCGCCGTCCTTCCGGATTACACATGCAGTGTGTGTGTGTGCGTGTACATCAGGTCCCCATATCCCAGGACTGATATTGTCCCTCTAGCTGGGGGGTCCCTACGTCTTCTCCTCCATTTCCAGCAAGCTTCCGTCTCACCCTGACAACCCGGGAATTCTGCGTGACACAAACACAATGAGTGGGGGCAAAGGGGGTCATCAGTAATCTGTCTCCATACAATGGAGTCTTCTCAGACCCCCTATGTGAGCCGATGAGGGGGAGTCATGATCCTCAAATTGTCTGCTGCAGAGGAGATCTCCTCCCCCCTTCCCCCAATCACACACTTATACATTTATATAGCTCTGACTCAGGTCTATGGGCCGTGTCCCTGGTGGGGGGTGGAGGGGGGGATGGAGATCTGGGAACACGGGAGACTTTGTTATTGATCAGAAGTTCTGCAGATTATTTGTGTCTCATGTTTATATGTCTGCGTGCGATCGTACTCCGTATACCTTGTATCTCTGTCCACTTCATATCCCAGCTCCCATCATTCAACAGGGCACCGGCCTACAAGACCAGATCACATGACTAAAACACACAGGTGGTCCAATATCGGAGGCTGCCAGGGGGCACTGTGGATGTCGCAAGTCATTAGAGACTGCAGAGAGTGTTCGCGATCAGACCCTGCTGCGAGATCAAAGGATCAGCAAGGCACAACCATTGTGCAGAGCTACTAAAGCAAAGAGGCTGCCTATGCTGCGGGCAAGGCAGTGACATGCGGCCTGCGGATTAACAATTTTGGAAAAGTGTGGTCACCCTCCTCATGCTAAAAAATCAATATGCGGCAATAATCTCACGCAGTCGGGTTATATTTTCAGAAGCTCAACGTTTATTGGAGGCAACAAAACCATTCAAATTCCAAGTAAGCTCCTCCCCCCTCCCCAGTGCCTTAAAACATTGTCAATCCATTCCACAGAGACTCCTGCGTTTTGCGTCGGTCCCGTGTCCGACAGACGACGCATTTCGGTTCAGAAGTCTTCTCGGAGACTTTTACTCTATATTCTCCCCCATGGGGTTTCATTATGACACGCGGCCGGCGGGTCACATGCACCACCGCGGATCCTCCGTCATTTCTATTCACTTGTGGCATCTGCAGTTGGGGGGGGGGGGGGGGGCGAGGGT
>NW_017307547.1:115031-116769 GCF_000935625.1 Nanorana parkeri | reverse complement strand
GGGGGGGGGGGGGGGTCAGTCGGCACGATTGCTCGCCATTGTATGCCCAAGAAAGGGGCGCGCAGAACGCTGCATGCCGGCGTCCGCCAAATCCCCCTGCCAATGAAATGGTTTAATACCTGAGATGGGGGGAGGGTAACCAGTCCCCGCTAATCTCCCCTCTGAATGAGGCGTGAAATGGGATCAGCGCGCGGACGACACGGCGAGAGGTCAGCGGGTCCTTCGCCGCTCTCCGGATAAAAGGAGGGATTGGATCGTCTCTCGCCAGGCGCTGTTATTAATATGTAGCGTGAAAAGGGGGAGTTTAATATTGCCGCGCTCTCCCGACTTCCAGCAAGTGGCTCGGTCGCCCTTTAATGTCTTCCCCATAACAGGCTCGATCTGCCCCCTCGTCACCCCGTCGGGTTTTACATAATTGGAAATGGGGACAATGAACGCCACGCGTCAGCAATTGTGATCCTTCCAGAGCGGCGGTGACAGCTGGACAGCGCAGACCGACGACTTTTACAAATCGCGGACAGTTCGGAATGGAGAAATGGTAGCGTGGAGTGCAGTGGGCTGACGCATTTCGGACGCGGTGGTCTTTTGGCTTCGAGCTGCCGCTTCCTTCTGTGTTAAAGTGTTACATTGTATCCATACATTCCTGACGTGTCACATGATACAGCAACATGATCATTATTCAGAGAGGTGATCAATGGATCATTACAAAGGGAAAAACATTTCCTCAGTCTCCCCTCCCCTTCAGTGATCACTCTGCTGCAAGCAGGAGGAAGCATTTCCTCAGTCTCTCTGGATGATGCCTGAACAAAGATGGCTCTGTCCTTCTGGAATGGAAAGCAGGGGAGTTAATTGTTCAGGGGGGGAGTCATGTGACCTCTGTGAGTGGTGATAGTCTACTTGAAATTAAGAAGTGCACATACGTGTCTAGCACTAGCCGTGACCAAGGATACTTATGTTGCCCCCCCCACCCCACCCCAGGGTTCTCAATGAAGGTAATCACATGGCTTTGCAATGCCTGGGGGCAGCTAGGTAGGTGGAGCTGGGACTTCTGGTGGGAATATTTTTTATCTCTGGACTCCCCGAGAATGATAACCCCACTTTTCCAGCAACCGAATGCATTTTGGGGTTACTAACATGGTCGGCGGGTGTTGTACCCCCATTGGAACTTTCCTGGGGGTTGAAGTGGGGACTCTGGTGGGGTGGATGTTGCCGCTGGAGTCCCCGAGATGTCTTGTTCAGTATCCCATCAACCAGCCTAATCCTGATATAGGAACAGGTTGGGGGGCTGGCTGGACATTTTGAGGGGGAAGTCTCCAAGAAGAAACATTATGGGGGGGGAGAAATGTTGGTATTGATTTGAACACATTTTGGGGGCCCTGTGGGGTCATGCGTGGTCATTGGATGTCACATCCCCCGGGCTGGACATTTTCTTAGATGTACCTGGATATGAGTTGGGAGTCTCCAAGAAGAAACCTGCACCCTTCAATGGGCAGTCAAAGTGGAATCTTCTATTATGGGGGGAGAAATGTTTCAGTTTGTATTTATTCATTTTGGGGGCCCTGTTGGGTCCAGCGTGGTCATTGGATGTCACATCCTGAGCTGGACATTTTTGAGGGGTCAACTGACTATGAGGTGGAAGTCTCCAAGAAGAAACCTGAGCTTGTGACTCCTTCAATGTTCAATCCACCAACCTGGAATCTTAAGTCTTCCAATGTGCAGTCAAAGTGGAATCTTCTAT
>NW_017307547.1:113234-114224 GCF_000935625.1 Nanorana parkeri | reverse complement strand
GGGGTTCAGTTTGTATTGATTGAACACGTTTTGGGGGCCGTGTTGGGTCATGCGTGGTCATTGAATGTCACATCCCGAGCTGGACATTTTCGAGGGGTCAACTGAATATGAGGACGAAGTCTCCAAGAAGAAACCTGAGCTTGTGACTCCTTCAACGTCTCTTCTCTTCGAGTGTGAGATATTAAACTCCCCCAGAGACGTTTGTGCTAAAATAAGTCCCGGCGTTTGATTTCCCGGCCTTTGATTTCCTCCTAATTAAGCTCTGCGGGACAGGCGCGCAGTCCATCCCCCCCGGGCGCCGCCGCCGGCTTACTCCGGGGTTAATGAAGATAATTTGTATTAGCGGTAATGTATGCGCCGGTCACAGCGCCTTTCCGTGCTTCTCCTCCGCGACGCGTCCTCATCCGCCGCGAGTTTGTAATTAAGAGTCTGAGGCTTGGTCGGGTGCAGCGAAATGAGCAGTAAACACGGATCGGGATGCGGCGGCACGCCACGTGCGAGATTTATGCATGGGCACAGGTAATAATTCTGCCAGCTCCAGTCTGGTCACATCTTGTGATGAGGAGGGGGAGGGGGATGTAATCAGTCCCAGTGATCCCTCCTATGGAAGAATTCTTCACCGTAGTCATACAAAGAGCCGGGCTCTCATCTCCTCCTATAAAGAGGACCTGTCAGTGACCGTATAAGCTGCATGAATCGTAATATACAGATACAGGATCATTGTCCAGAGAAGCATTTCCTCAGTCTCCCCTCCCCCAGTGATCAGTCTGCTGCAGGCAGGAGGAAGCATGTCCTCCGTCTCCTCTCCTCCAGTATCAGTCTCCTGCAGACAGGCATTGAAAGAAATGTGGATATTTTGTCTGGCCTGTGCTGTCCCGCCTGCTGATATATTTAGAGAACGTCTAGGAATCTGCTGACACAAGTGGTTCTGATCTTCCATTGAACTAAGCAGTATGAGAATTACATCCCATGGTGTGTGTGTGTGTGTGT
>NW_017307547.1:112291-113218 GCF_000935625.1 Nanorana parkeri | reverse complement strand
GCCCAAGGACACGGGGAAATAAAAGCAATGCAATAACAGTATGTAAAATGACAAACATGAAACATTCATGAGCCTGCGCTCCGGTCCCCCGTCTCTGTTTAATAATGAATGGCAATCGTACAATAGCACTTTGTGAGCATTGCCTAATGAGCGGCCCCGGCACTCGGCTCACCAACATATACCGGAGCGCACCACATCTGTGTACATTGCTCCTGCATATGAAGGGAGCCTGTATACTGCACCTGTGACCTGTACATGATATACAATGTATCTTCCGGGCCGAGGTTTTCACCTCTCGTGTCTCTTGGCTTTTACAGATTGGGAAGTGGAGAGTCCTGTGAATGTCGTTCTCCAGAGTCCCCCGATGAGGAGGAACTGCTGAGAAGTGTAAGTCCCGACCTGTCCTTGTTACAATGTTCCCACCTATCAGTGACTGTACAAGAGAAGTGTAAGTCCCGACCTGTCCTTGTTACAATGTTCCCACCTATCAGTCGCAACACCTCTGTGTACATTGCGTCTGCATATGAAGGGAGCCTGTATACTGCACCTGTGACCTGTACATGATATACAATGTATCTTCCGGGCCGAGGTTTTCACCTCTCGTGTCTCTTGGCTTTTACAGATTGGGAAGTGGAGAGTCCTGTGAATGTCGTTCTCCAGAGTCCCCCGATGAGGAGGAACTGCTGAGAAGTGTAAGTCCCGACCTGTCCTTGTTACAATGTTCCCACCTATCAGTGACTGTACAAGAGAAGTGTAAGTCCCGACCTGTCCTTGTTACAATGTTCCCACCTATCAGTGACTGTGTACAAGAGAAGTGTAAGTCCCGACCTGTCCTTGTTACAATGTTCCCACCTATCAGTGACTGTACAAGAGAAGTGTAAGTCCCGACCTGTCCTTGTTACAATGTTCCCACCTATCAGTGACTGT
>NW_017307547.1:103345-107799 GCF_000935625.1 Nanorana parkeri | reverse complement strand
TATAACGAAGCAGTGTGAGAGTTATACCCCGTGGTGTGTGTGTGTGTGTGTGTGTGTGTGTGTGTGTGTGTGTGTGTGTGTGCGCGCCCAAGGACACGGGGAAATAAAAGCAATGCAATAACAGTATGTAAAATGACAAACATGAAACATTCATGAGCCTGCGCTCCGGTCCCCCGGCTCTGTTTAATAATGAATGGCAATCGTACAATAGCACTTTGTGAGCATTGCCTAATGAGCGGCCCCGGCACTCGGCTCACCAACATATACCGGAGCGCACCACATCTGTGTACATTGCTACTGCATATGAAGGGAGCCTGTATACTGCACCTGTGACCTGTACATGATATACAATGTATCTTCCGGGCCGAGGTTTTCACCTCTCGTGTCTCTTGGCTTTTACAGATTGGGAAGTGGAGAGTCCTGTGAATGTCGTTCTCCAGAGTCCCCCGATGAGGAGGAACTGCTGAGAAGTGTAAGTCCCGACCTGTCCTTGTTACAATGTTCCCACCTATCAGTGACTGTACAAGAGAAGTGTAAGTCCCGACCTGTCCTTGTTACAATGTTCCCACCTATCTGTGACTGTGTACAAGAGAAGTGTTTTCTTATATCCGTGCAACCATAACTATTGATCCTGCCAGAAATCCTGGTGATCCGATAACGTCCTGTGTCCTCATAGGAGTTCCCGGCTCTCTCTGAGTCTTCTGTCTCACAATCGTCGCCTTAGGCAGGACACAAACCTCCCGAGACCAGACACTATGGACACTTGCTGATCACAAGATTCGCAGGCAGCTTTACTCCTCGAAGGCTCAGCCCTGGAATCTGATGTGATCTGTTCCAGACTGAAAATGTACATTCTGGTGTATGACAAAACTACGCAAGAAACTCCTACGAAGCTTTTGTACACCCTCCCAACTCGGCAAGGGTCCGACTAGAGGACCGGTCTACAGACTCCTTTCTCTATGTTATAGAGCAGAGGGGGAGTGGTTCTATAGGTCCTGTCCTACGGTGACAACACTGCTCCTCCATTGATACAATACAATGGATGAGTGTTGTCACCCTAGGACAGGAAGTGTTACTGGAAGGATCTCCAGGTGAAAATAAAGGGAAACTAATGCAGATGCCACATCCAAAGACTGAAAAGCTGCTGGCTTTTAGATTAGACAGGTTCTCTTTGTTGAAAGGTAAAGCTGAACATTGGATGATTTTGTGGTGTAGTTACACGTGTTGTCCCCCGAAGTTTGCTGCACCCCCATGTTTGTTTTTAAGGGGCATACCATTTCAGACTGGGTCCCTCCACTAAACCGGGGGTGGGCAAACTCCGGCCCTCCAGCTGCGGTGCAACTCGAAGTCCCACTAAAGACTCACAGCCACAGGCATGATCCCAGAGGCAGATGCATGATGGGATTTGTAGTTTTACCACAGCTGGAAGGCCACAGTTTGCCCAACTCTTTATCTAAACTGCGCTACCCAACAAAACTAGGCCCCCCTAAACTCCCCTGGCTGTAAGCGGTACTGCACCCCGCGAGTACGGATTCTGATTTCCTTATAGAACCTCATATAAGACTGATATTCATTGATTGGCGCTCGCAGGCGAAGCGGGAGGGGCCGGCGGCGCATGATTTTAATCCTTTGCTGTTGTCTTCACACGTCGGTAGGGAAGAGACAAATATTTCGGAGGCTCGTTATCTTGACAGATGTCGGAGATTTCTGGTAATTGCGGCGTGCTGCGCAGTCAGCTGGCTCGGCGCGCGGTCACGTGATCTGGGAAGCTGCAGTCGTCTCCATTAACCTCAATTGCCCCGTAACGACGCGCCCGTAAGCGGAGCGGCATCCTGGCTGCGAGCGGGGCAGCGCTCCAGAAGCCGCGGGGGTTAATGGCGGACGTCTGTCAGGATTCAGCTTGGTAAACATTAGTGAGGGGACCATGTGACTGCGAATCCCCCGGACTGTGATTCGGCGTTCCGCCAGAGGACGACCATTTCTGGGACCAGCTGCCACCAGGAGACCGAGCCAAGGATTACTGGAAGGGATGGCGAGTGGGAGGAGTCACACCGCTGATCATGGGATTCATATTCCATTCCAGGAGGACAGGAAGTGACACAAAGTAACAAAATACAAATCCTATAAAACGGAATCATTTATTGAAGATTACGTTTAATCTGCTTTCCTAGAGCCCTCCGTGCTGATACAGCTACGCAAATATCACAATGCCTTGATTGTTGGCTGGCTGCCTGGAGAGTGGATGTTACTAGTCAGATTGTATGTGCAAGGTGACTGGTCTTGTCTCCGCCCCTTCCTGTGATATAGACCGGTCACTGCTGCTCTCTCTCCTTGTGAGGGGTGACTGGTCTTGTCTCCGCCCCTCCTGTAATAAAGACCGCTCACTGCTGCTCTCTCTCCTTGTGCGGGGTGACTAGTCTTGTCTCCGCCCCTCCTGTAATAAAGACCGCTCACTGCTGCTCTCTCTCCTTGTGCGGGGTGACTAGTCTTGTCTCCGCCCCTCCTGTAATAAAGACCGCTCACTGCTGCTCTCTCTCCTTGTGCGGGGTGACTAGTCTTGTCTCCGCCCCTCCTGTAATAAAGACCGCTCACTGCTGCTCTCTCTCCTTGTGCGGGGTGACTAGTCTTGTCTCCGCCCCTCCTGTAATAAAGACCGCTCACTGCTGCTCTCTCTCCTTGTGCGGGGTGACTAGTCTTGTCTCCGCCCCTCCTGTAATAAAGACCGCTCACTGCTGCTCTCTCTCCTTGTGCGGGGTGACTAGTCTTGTCTCCGCCCCTCCTGTAATAAAGACCGCTCACTGCTGCTCTCTCTCCTTGTGCGGGGTGACTAGTCTTGTCTCCGCCCCTCCTGTAATAAAGACCGCTAACTGCTGATCTCTCTCCTTGTACAGGGTGACTGGTCTTGTCTCCGCCCCCCTCCTGTAATAAAGACCGCTCAGTGCTGCTCTCTCCCCTTGTGCAGGATGACTGGTCTTGTCTCCGCCTTCTCCTGTAATTTTCTGTAGTGGGTGGGGCTTGCCAGAGCCCCTCCCACAGCTCTGTTCTCTGCATGGACTATGTACTGCACAGTGATGGGTGATGAGTCTGGAGTTTGTCTTTAAACATGTGACTCTTCTCCTGTCAGTAGTGATGACATCATGGCTGTATGTGATTTGCTGATGTCACGGCGTCATGTATGTGGGCACGCGATGGACACATTGATGTGATTTGTGTTGAGCGGTTTGTTTGCTTTCTATATACAGAATCGGTCTGAGGAGAGGACTGGGAGCGCCGAGTGAAAGCGTCCCAACAAAGCGTCTTCTGTTATAACTGGCCGGGATTCTTCATTGTCGGCGCGGTATCGTCTTTCGTCCTGGCGCAGCGATAGAGTGGGGGCCAAGAGCCGGCGTTACGGGGCCCGGCCGCACACTGCTCCTGGTTACAAGACGCTTGACGGACAGGAGTGCGCGGCCCGGGCGGAGTGTCGCACAACCTCCCGATCCATGTGATGATCTGTATTTCATGTCAGGCGCTCCGGGGATCACATGACGCAAGGAGTTAGGTGAAGGGGCGGAGCTATCGGCGCTTTTCATATTTATTTCTTAGATTAGAGTGCGGATGGGGAGCACTACACCCGCCCCCTGGAGAAATGCACTTTGCTGTAGTCAGATTGGTATTCCCAAATATGTGTGACCCCTGCAGAGCAAAATGCAGCCATCAACCGCCAATCTGCGGCAGCTGGAGGAATGCCGGCACCAGGACAGACACCCCCCAATCATTACTGATCCCTACCATCAACTGCCAGTCATTGGCAGCTGGAGAGATGCTGGAACCAGGACAGACCCCTGGAACCATAGCGTGCATGGCACAGGTCACACTGATCAATAAACCAGCAGCAGAATAAAGTGTCAGTGACTGCTCCGTGTACGAGATCAAAGCTGAACACCATCGTATATATCCACTTCATGGCTTTATAAATCATCTTCCAGAGTAGATATTCAGGGACAGTTTTTTATTCTGTGTTTCATTTGGAATACTTTAGACATTTTCTTTTTTAATTTCAATAGGTTTTTATTGAGTTTTCGCAACGGTACAAAGAAAAAGTATATACGGTAGTATTGAACATTTGTTATAAACATTTGTCAGGTATATGAACAAAACCCTCTGAATTCAAAGCATAAAAAAAGCCAACTTTTTATTATTGCTGATGTTGTTGATAGTTTATTATTATTATTAGCAGTAGTGTTTATTATTATTATTAGCAGTAGTGTTTATTATTTATTATTATTATTATTAGCAGTAGTGTTTATTATTATTATTATCAGTAGTGTTTTATTATTTATTATTATTATTATTATTAGCAGTAGTGTTTTATTATTTATTATTATTATTATTAGCAGTAGTGTTTATTATTATTATTATTATCAGTAGTGTTTTATTATTTATTATTATTATTATTATTAGCAGTAGTGTTT